>NC_065451.1:186449393-186752147 GCF_917563875.1 Diabrotica virgifera virgifera
AAAATATCTAAATAATAGATGACAATCAAGAATGTGTTGATGTGAAACGGGAGTGGAGCTGCATAAAAGACGCCATACAGGAAGCAGCAGAAAAAACAATTGGCAAAAAGAAGAAGGAGAAGAAAAAAAATGGTACAACATCGAATGTCAAAAAATTATGGAAAAAAAAGTGGAAGCGAGATTAAAATGGATAAGAACGACAACGGCAAAAGACAGAGAAAGCTACGAATTACTGAGAAATGAGGGCAAAAAAATTAACAGAAAACAAAAGCGACAATGGATAGATCTAAAGGTTCAGGAAATAGAGAACGAAAAATGTAACAGAAATTCAAAAAAATTCTATAATAAAATAAAATAAAACAATAGAACATTCAAAGGTAAATTAAAAGGAATAAAAAACAAACAAGGTAAAATTGTAGAGGAAGAGAAAGAGTATAAAGAAATATGGACAAGTCACTTTAAAGAATTACTAGCTGAACCAGTTATAAATGATGAAATAGAAGACGAGGACAAAGAAGAAACGAACACACAGGAACCAACATTAGAAGAAGTAAAAAACATTATAATGAAAGGGAATAATGGAAAGGCACCTGGGAAGGACGGAATAAATCTAGAACTAATAAAATACGGAGGGGACATATTGCATGAAAAAATACATGAATTGATTAAGAAAATATGGAAAGAGGAGACAATGCAGAAAAAGTGGGAAATTGGACAGATTATAACGATCCATAAAAAAGGCGACCAGCATGAGTGTAAGAACTACAGAGGTATTACACTATTAAACGTTGCCTATAAAATATTATCGTCAATAATACAAAAGAGGTTAACGGATGAAACAAAAAATATTATAGGACAATACCAATGCGGTTTCGTAAAAGGCAGATCAACAACTGATGCAATACATACCATTAAACAAATCATGGAAAAAGCACACGAACATCAACATGAAATAGAAATATTATTTATAGACTTTGAACAAGCCTTTGACTCAATAAAGAGAAAGGAAATAAGAAAAGCCCTAAAATATCAAGGAGTAAGTAAAAAACTAAGAAACCTAATAAAAATGTCTATGAATAAATCAAAAATAAGTATCCTAACACAAAAAGGGGAAACAGAAGAATTAGAAATAAATAAAGGAGTGAGACAAGGTGACTCACTGTCAGGAACACTATTTAACCTGACGGTAGATTTTGTGTTAAGAAAGATCCACAAGGGAAACCTAAGAGCATCGGGTTACCAAATAATCGCCTATGCAGATGATATAGCGATAGTGACAAAAACACGAAAAATCATGAAAAAATTATTAATGGAGATAGAAGAAGAAGGAAAGAAGATGGGACTAAGAATTAATGAAAGGAAAACAAAATTAATGAGACTCGGAAATACAGAACAAAACAGAGAGATAAGGATAGGAAATAAAAAATTCGAGGAAGTACAGAAATTTAAATACCTGGGCGTTATGATAAATAACAAAGGGGAAAGAAAAATGGAGATCGAAGAAAGAATAACTGCGACAAAGGGTATACCAAGCAAATAGAAAACTCCTAAAGAGTAAAATATTGACCAAACAAACAATATATAAAACAATAATAAGACCAATAACGATGTATGCAGCAGAAACCATGACTATGACAAAAAAGAAGAAGAGAAATTAAGGATAAATGAACGAAAGATAATAAGGACAATACTGGGTCCAGTGAGAATCGAAGAACAAGACTATAGAAGGAGAACGAATAAAGAAATTTTAGAAGAATTAAATGGTGAAGATATAGTAAAAAAAATAAAAGTACAAATAACCAAATGGCTAGGTCACATATGGAAACAAGGACCAGAATCAGTATCAAAAGCTATGCTATTGTGGCAACCAGGAAGAAAAAGGAGACGTGGTCGACCCAGATCGAAATGGTTAACTGAAGTAGAAGAGGACCTAAGAGGAACAGGAATTACAAAATGGAAAGAGAGGGTAATAGACCGAAAGAAATGGAGACATATTAGTGAAGAAATACAATGATCATGGGGACTGATCCACCCCGTAAAATGGATCTAGAAAGCGAAAGCGGCGAAACCCCACATGGGGTGTTAAGCCATATACTATACTATACTTGCCGAGTAGCTAGATATCCAAAATTTTCAGAATAGCTCAGAACTTGATGACAGTGCAATATTCAAACAGCTTTGACATGGATGTATTGAGTTTTTATAATAATTTTTTTATATTGTCTCCTATAAATAATAAAAACGTGGTAAAAACATGATTAAAACTTTTCTCCGTATTTGAATTTCCAGATCTCTGTATTTGGCGACCTTTTTATTTTTTTAACAAGCATGTTATTGTTTTTAGGTATCGCTACATCAATAAAAGTATTGTTTGTCTTGTTAATTTGTTACTAATATGAAAGTAATACGAGATCTGGTCTATTGTATGCCACTGTTTGGTTTGTGAACAGAGTGCGCTCTCAGCATAGCGTGTAGTTATCATTCTCAAGCATACTTGCATTACCGTATGATAATAATATGGGAGATGGTCTATTTGATCTACTACATATTCTCCTCGAATGTTCACATCAATCAGTAAATATAAACAAATTTTATGATAATTTTAATATATTAAAAATTTCACTTCCCGTCTACCTGAACAATTTGATTTTTTCTGCAGATATTAATACACTCAAAACAATTTAATAACATATCAAAAACTGTAAATATAGATTTTAGCAATAAAATTTACCCTGTATTTAAGTAATTTTGTTAAAACAAAGCAGGCATGTTTGTTAAAACAAAACAAACATGTTGTGTTCTTGTTGTTTTTTTAAACCCTGTAGATTTAAGTAATTATTGTATATTGTAATTGAAAAAAAAAAGGACAAGAAAAAACAGAGAAAAGAAAAATAAAAAAAGAGGAAAAAATGCAAAAAAAGCAAAAAAAAGCAAAAAAAAACTAAGAAGATGTAAACCTCCGAGATGTTGAATCGGGTTTATGTCTTAGCGTAGTAAAAAAACAATGAATAAAAATAATAATAAAAAAATAATAATAAAAACAAATTAAGGATATAAAAAATACAGAAAAAAATAAATATGTACAAAAAAATATTTACAACCAAAACAGTGTATTATTTAGATAATAAATGTAATATGTTAGCTTGTTATGTATTTAGAGTTAAAAATACAGAAAAAATTCCTCTGAAAAAAACAAATATGTTTTTAAAATAACAAAATGTCTGGCTAATTGGCTCGCCCAAGGTCATCAAATTCACACAAAAAAAAATGGTCTATTTGGGATGGCAAATGCCTGGCAGCCTCCGGTAAAATGTTGGATGGTTTCGTGGACTTGACGTCCATATCGGCTTCGTCTTTTTTAATCTGAGGGTCTGTGACGATATATTTCAGATAATTTTTTGCGGGTATAATATAACCCTGAATGGCGTGTAATGACCCTTCCATTTTAGGGAACATCTTTCCTGATATCAACCAATAGTTCGACGTTGTATTGTCTACATTGACATAGACTTGACTGACTTCATTTTGGATTTCTTTAATTATAAATAACAGCTACGATTCCGACATCGACGGCAGGCGGTAGAAAGCAACTGCAGACGTCAGTTGCAATTGTCGCCCTGACAAACCAGCTACCGCCTGTGATTAAGTAAAAACACATGTTATTTTTATAAAGGCTTTAGACTCAGTATATTGAAAAGAGGTAGGTATACAAAACATGACGCTTGGGAATGTTTTCAGATTTTAAGTACAATTTGTGTTGTTTCTGGTTTGGGAGCGTTCAAGTATTACGTAACGCAGTTTGGGGGAGGGGGTCTTGTAAAACGTTACGGCGCGTTACATGGGGGGAAGGGGGTTCGAACAGCGCGTTACGTAACATTCTTTTTTAACTTAAATGAAAAAAAAAACTACGGAATTTCTTTTATGTTTTACATAGACCCCTGAATTGTATTATGTTGCACCATCACGCTCCGCTCATGTTCCGACAACAGGACAATAGTACCTATTCAAGTGAAAAAATCTTAAAATTTGTAACACAGATGAAGCACAGTATCATGTGTTTGCCATAATTAGATGGACCTCTCTCCACAACAAAAGATTAAAAGATACAGATGTTATTTAAGAGGTTGCAGAGGGAACTACATGTTCATAAATCATGTATGTTTTCTGAAATCGTTTTCTGCAGTGTATATTGATACATACTTAGTTTAAAAAATTGATAGATATTTACAAAAAAAAAACAAATAATACCCTTATTTAAAGTGTGATTCCTGAATTATTAATTTCAAAGTTTTATGTGATTAATATCTTGACGAAAATTATACATAATTTCAAAATTTCACCTTGCATTATTCATAATAGACCCTAAATAATACTCATTTTTAAGATGAGGTTGTTAAGCAGCTTCTAAAAACAAAAATATATAGGGTGTTTAATTGAAATTAAAGATAATGGACTATGCTAGACTTAGAGTGAATCACCCTGTATATTCAAATTTATGTTTAAATTGTCCATAGTTGGATTTAAAAGTTGACGTATCCTAGCGTTTTTATAATTTTCTTAAATAATGACACATGACAACAATTTTATTTCATAAGTGGTTTCCATACATTATAATTTTAAATGATCACCCTGTATTATTCATATAGACCATAAAATCAGATTGTTAAGATAATGAATCACCCTGTACATTTAAATTTATGTTTAAAAAGCACACATTTTTATATACGAAGATCTACGGGTGTCAGCGATTTTTAAAATTGATTAAAACAAGGACAGAAATAATTTTATTCTCTAAGTGCCTTCTTATATATACAGGGTGTTTCAGAAAAGGGTAACACGATCTCTAAGATAGGTGAAAAACTGAAAAATAATTGGGGTTTGCTTAGTATAAAATTTTTGTAACAGCATGCGTTTTCACGATACAGAGCGTTGAAGAACAAAAAGTTTTACACATTTTTTTTTCTATTTTTCCGAAACTACTGGCAACATCGTATATTATTTGTTATACAAAAATTTTTACTAAGCAAAATAAAATATTGAAATAATAAATATGTTATTTCATTTTAAGTTTTTATTAAAAAAGATAAAATAGAAGAATGCATGAGAAGAACAATAAAGGATGAAGCCAAAAATGTATGTAAGGATGGTAGGTCTGGATCCCGCGTATGAAAAAAAAGTTGATTAATAGCAGGCTGAAAATTTGTTAATAGCTTAAGGGTGTCTAGTCGGACAAACTTTGATATATGGGAATACTGGAATAGGGGAAGTTTTAATTGTGGAACAGGTTAAAAATTTGGAACGGTCAGACCACGAAAACGGCACATGTATTTTGTCCGACAGAACAGACTTAAACTCCTCGAACAGAGATTAAACTCTCATGCAAAAATCAGACTGCTATTTATCACCAAATGGGCGTTTTAATGAGTTGTCATGTAGAATATGTCAAATGACAGGAATTATGACAGGTGGGAGATAGCAGTCTGATTTTTTCATGAGAGTTTAATCTCTGTTCGGAGAGTTTAAGTCTGTTCTGTCGGACAAAATAAATGTACCGTTTTCGTGGTGTGACCGTTCCAAATTTTTAACCTGTTCCAAAATTAAAACTGCCCCTGTTTCAGTGTTCCCATATATCAAAGTTTATTCGACTAGACACTCTTAAGCTCTTAACAAATTTTCAGCTTGCTATTAATCAACTTTTTTTTCATACGCGGGATCCAGACCTATGGGGCCAAGCAGGGAAAATGTAAATGTAAATGTAAAATTAGTAATAAAAGATTATTATTCTAAGTTTTGGACATATTTCATGTCATGGGGCATGAAATTATGATTGGCAGGGATACCCAGACACATGAACTAAAAAGAAGAATCGTTGGGTGGGCAGCATTTGGAAAACTGAGAGAAACTTTTAAAAATGAATTGCCCACATGCCTAAAGAGAAAGGTATTTGATCAGTGCGTCCTCCCAGTCTTGACGTACGGATCAGAAACACTTACCTTACCTAAAGCCTCGGCTACCAAACTAAGAGTAACGCAGAAAAGAATGGAGCGGTCAATGTTAGGAATAACTCTGCGACAAAAAATAAAAAACGAAGAAATCAGGAGAAGAACAAAGGCGACTGACGTCATCAAAAGGATAGCCAGGATGAAGTGGAGATAGGCAAAGTGGAGATGGGCGATAGACAAAAAGGTTATTGGAATGGAGGCCAAGAGAAGACAAGAGAAGCGTCGGTTGACCGCCTACAAGATGGACAGACGACGTAAGAAAGCTAAATAAAAACTGGATGAGAGCGGCGCAGGATAGACGTGGTTGGAAACGAGGAGAGGAGGCCTATGTTCAGCAGTGGACTTTTGAGGCTGGATGATGATTGTAAGTTTTTATTATTACCTCAAATGCGATTAAAATAATAACAAAGTTCTTTTACCGGGCTTCCGGTACTTTTCGCAACCTAGTTTTCCATTTAGGTTCAAATGGTGACTTGGGTGTTACGTAACGTTTAGGTAGAGGGAGGGGGGTACATAAAAACGTTAAGGTGCGTTACATGGGTGGAGAGTGGTCAAAAATCATCAAGAATTGCGTTACGTAATACTTGAACGCTCCCTTTGTTGACTTTTGTGGCTGTCAGTCTGCTGAATTTTTTGCTGTTTTTTTGTCGAATTTTTGCACTTTAAGTTTTTATATTTCACAAACAGTTTTTTTCACAACTAATTTTATATTGGCGTCTGAAATTGTATGGTAAAAGTGCATTTTATTTTGTTAAGTAAGTTTAATTAAGTGACATAAAAGGAAAGGTTCTGTTAAGTTTCCGCCAAAGTAAATGAGATGACAAAAAGAAAATCTGTTATTAAATTTTTTAATAAATTGTTTATTTATTTATAAATCAATAATAATAAAAGAATTTATTAAGCTACTTCAAATGTAGCTGTAATTCTGCACCAAAATTTTAAAGCAAAACTTACATTTGACATTTTATTTTTTGATGTCAAATTTTAACCCGCGATCGGACCAGTAGCTACTTACTGTCACTTGCTGTTGCGTTTAGTAAATTTCCGACTTATTTCGTATGATTTAAATGATGACGCACGAGTAAAAAACCCTGGACTCAAGTGTAGTAGAGGAATATTGTAATGTTTTATCTAACTTATAAAATACCATCGAATGATAATAAAACTACAACAGTGTTACGCATTGGAAACAATAAAATTTTATCCGTAAGAAGAAAGAACTCGATTTTAATGAGCCGCTAACGTTGTTAACAGAAACAAGGAGAAACAACTATACCCGCCCAAAGAAAAAAAGCCGTTAATCAGCTTGGGTCAGGCATATCCTTACCTAGTTGTATTAAACCTTCCCTTAAGCCGAAGCTCACGATGCGTCGTGAATTCAAAGCAGATGTAACGCCCCTAGGCGTCCAAAAGAAAACTTTAAGATGTACAAGTTGCTTTGAGAATATACACGAGTTGCAATGTTTCGGTGTAACAAATGAGTAGAGCTGGTAACACGATGCGGAAACTTTTACATGGAAGTTTTGCAAAGGTTTTTTTACAATTTTTACCAAGATTTTAATAAACTTTATTTCGGATTAGTTATATCTTGGGTATGATGTATGTAAAGAAGTTTTTCGTAGAGGTTTTCTTTACAACTTTATATTTAGAGCTCCAAGAGGTAAGTAAAAGAAAAGAAATGAGTCGAACACATTTTTCGTATTTATTACTGAAAAGTAGCGGCATATTAATATTGTAGAATAAGACGTGTTCATTGTGTAGATATTATGAACGACCAGTAACTGAGAAATACAGAGATGGTGCAAAATTAATCGGACACCTCAAAAATGGGTCATATTTGGTGTCTCATATTTCCTGAACCTGTTGTCCAATTTAAGTGACTTTTTTAATATATTATAGCCTTATTCCTTAACAATATCGCTCTAATAGTATTGCTGCTAAACAGTTAAATTTTCATTGTATACCGGGTGTACCAATCAAACTGTGTTTTTTCTCAAAGTTCGCATCATCATGCGGAATATTCTAGCATTTATAAAATACTGAAATTAAAATCCAACTATACTAAGCCAGTGAAACGAAATAAGAAGACGATGGACTACCCCAGCTAATTGAAATAATATTCGAAAATATTACTTCAATCATCCAAGATAGCCATCGCTACACCCTAACCTAGCTCAGTCTCTTAAGTCTCAACGTGTGTGTTCATCTTGTCCTAATCTTAGAAATGAACTGTGAAAATTCGGAATGGAAGCAAACAAAACAGTATTTTTAACTAATCATGTTTATTGTTTATAAAAATATTATAAAAATATTACTTATTAATTGCATTAACAAATATATTCAAATTCTTGCCAAAAACTAACAATTCTTGATTATACTTATGGCTTTTGGTATCTGATGGTAACTTCTTGATGTTGAATGGATCTGCCGCTGGTTCTGCAACGGGCTCTGGGGTTCTAAAGGCTGTACTCCACCAGGCCTACAGATGTTGGTCGTTGCAGTCTAGTTGCTGTGGTTGCAGTATGGATGACATGTCCCTCGTTGTTGTATCGCCGGCGATTTGAGGATTGTTGAAGCTCCCGGAGGGAGGACGGTGATCTTTTATCCCAAAAACTAGAACAGTAAAACACATATCAACAATAAAGAAGATAAACCAACGTGTGCCGTCTGCCATTCTAATCGCCAGAGAGAGTAGCAGATGACAAGAATAAATTAAATGAAATTTAGATGAGTAGAATAGTTAAAAATTCGATTACTAAACGTGCATATATGTAAATTAAAAAGATATATTTAATAGATGAGAATGTAAAATATAGAAACTAAACACATAGTTGAACATTTGAAGCTTAGAGAAAAAAAATCATTAAAAAAGAATACAAAATTAGAATACAATAACTCACCCCAAGAGAAGATTTGATTTGGAATAAAAATGTTTTATTTTTCACATTACATGCCTATTTAAGAAATAATCTTTCCTTTCCATTTTGTGTCTTCGGGTAGGGATGAAGTGACACTGTCATTGAAAACGACATTTGAAATGACATATTGAAGGACAGTTACTTACAGAGTAAGAATGTACGGGGTACGTTCAGTATGTTCAATCGATGATTTAAAGGAAAAGAGATATAGTAAATAGAAGGTAATAAAAGAGGGCTCCAACGAGTTTTTAACGAAGAAAACTGGTAAAACAAATAGTAGTAAATTATTGTTAATGAAATATTAAAGAAAATAAAGTAAATTAATTATTTAAAAATAAAATATCAAAGATGTGATGTTTGTAACGTTACACACTCCTCTCACCCATCACAAGTGGGAAATTTTTCTCAAAGAAAACAAGAATGTTACAGCCTCATATAGTTTTCTCAAAATTTTGTTTTTTGATTCATTCGCTTATGTTGGATAATAACAAAGTTAGGTACTTTAACAACTAGTCATGTTTTTCATCAATACAGGGTGTTTTTAAATAAGTATGGCAAACTTTAAGGGGTAATTCTGCATGAAAAAATATAGACAGTTTGCTTTATAGTCCGCAAATGCTTCGTTTCCGAGATAGGGGATGTTGAATTTTTTCTTACAAACTGACGATTTATTTATTGCTTTAAAACCGGTTGAGATATGCAAATGCAATTTGCTGGGTTTTAAGACGTAGTTTAAGCGAACAAAATAATATTTTTACTAATCATGTTTATTGTTCAATAAAGATATAAACTAAAGTATGACTTATTAAATTCAATAAATAACATATGTATTCAAAATGTTGCCAAAAACTAACAATTTTTAGATTATACTTATGGCTTTTGGTTAGTGTTGCCCAAAATCGGTCTTGGTCTTGCAGTCTTGGTCTTGGTCTTGTTCTTGCGTTTTCGCAAGACCAAGACCGCCTAATTTTAGCAAGACCAAGACCAAGACTTACCGTGCAAGTCTTGAGCAAGAACAAGACTTAGCCTGCGAGACTCTTGCGTCTTGCAGTTAGACCTGAGGGTTCTAAGGAGTTCTGAGGGCTCTAGGGAGTATGTATATTAGTTCGGCTATATTCTTACATACTTTATGAGAAACAAAAAAATTTTGTAACAAAAATTTTGAAAATTCGACTTATGTTCTCTACGAACAACACCATAAACATACATAGCGAGTCAAAATATCCATTTAAAGAACACTTGACACATTTGACACGTTCTCAGGTCATTATTACAATGTAAAATAAAATCTTTTGTACCTTCCTTCCCATCAGACGACTTCTCTAAAAATAGTTGTCCGGGCTATAGGTCTGGATCCCGCGTATGAAAAAAAGAAGTTGATTAATAGCAAGCTGAAAATTTGTTAATAGCTTAAGGGTATCTAGTCAGACAAACTTTGATATATGGGGACACTGGAACAGGGGAAATTTTAATTGTGGAACAGTTTAAAAATTTGGAACGGTCAGACCACGAAAACGTCACATGTATTTTGTCCGACAGAACTTCCAATTGATTTTTTACCCTTTCATTAAATTCTAATGCAAAAATCAGGCTGCTATTTATCATCAACTGGGCATGATAATGAGTGGAACACTTAGAACATGTCAAATGACAGGAATTATGACAGATGATAAATAGCAGTCTAATTTTTGCATGAGAGTTTAATGAAAGGGTAACAAATCAATTGAAAGTTCTGTCGGACAAATTACATGTGAAGTTTTCGTGGTCTGACCGTTCCAAATTTTTAACCTGTTCCACAATTAAAACTTCCTCTGTTCCAGTGTTCCCATATATCAAAGTTTGTCCTACTAGACACCCTTAAGCTCTTAACAAATTTTCAGCTTGCTATTAATCAACTTTTTTCTCATACGCGGGATCCAGACGTATTATGAGAATAGTCGCCTTCTAATCATAACATAACATTCTTGCTTTGCGACGCCGATAGTAATATCAAATATCGTATCCAAACTTTTTAAAAATATGTCACCTTGCTGATAAAAAATATACCTAATAAGTAATTAATTTTAGTCATTATTAGTTTTCTAAGAATTTAAACACCACAAATTTAATCTTATCGGTATATAGAACAGTAAGACTATTATGTATTATTTTTGCTGAATGTGCTATGACCTATGCTATGAGATCACTGGGTTACAGAAAATTTGCCGAAACAGCGCGGCTATTATTTAAATGTATAACGAGACAAAGGAACAGTGTAAATAAAATACCGAAATTAACGATATACACTTCTCCAAAAAATTTACTCACCACCTTAAAAACAGGTCATTGTTAATGTCTTGAATTTCCTAAGCCTGTTATCTGATTTAAGTGATTTTTTTAATATTTTGTCTTTTTTTTATAAATATCGCTGTAATATTATTGTTGCTAAACAGGTCAATTATTATTGTCACTGTAGACCGGGTGTACCAATAAAAGTGTGTTTTTTCACATCACTCTGTGGAATATTCTAGCATTTATAAAATACTGAAATTACAACGACAACCTCATATTTTCGCTTATATTGGACATTACATTCGTTTATATTGGATAATCATCGACGCCTTCCGACTCCTATAACCGCCATTCTTCTCTATTTAACCATAGACCTGGAGGGATTTCTCTTTCCTCTAGTTCTTTTTCAATTCCCTCCCACCAGCTTCCTCTCGGCCTTCCTCTTTTTCTTCTCCCTTGTGGTGTCCATGCCAAAATCTGCTTAGGGATCCTGTCATCTGGCATTCTCTGTACATGGCCGTACCATACTAGTTGTTTTGTTTTTATGTCATTAATTATTGTATGTGTGACTCCCATCATTTCTCGTATTCTCTCATTTGGTATCCGATCTCTTCTTGATTTGCCTGCTGCTCCAGAAGTCCATTACTGTTACTAGTAGCATTTTCTCCGTTCTTTGTTTCAGTGGCCAAACTTCACTGCCATATGTGATTATACTTTTAAGTATCCTATTGTATATGAGCGGAATGGGACGTTTCATCGCCGCCGGTTCCTCGCCGCCGTTTCGATGCCGCCGGTTCATCGCCAGTCCATTTCATCGCCGGCCGTTTCATCGCCAGTTAGTCAGTTGATCTTGTATTAGGGGAGATGACACGACACGACGTTAAATTCAATTCAAAACTTATGACAAATAAATGGATAAAAAATATTATTATATTAATTTATTATTCTATTTCTACTTCCACTAAATTTGATACTAAACAGTATTAAATTTGTAGTGTTAAATTATATTTTATATTATAAAAGTTTAAAAGTCTATTAAAAGATTAAGTATGGCAACGGGAATGCTCATATCTCGCATTTCCTAGAATTCCTAATTAAGAGGAAACAGTAGCGATCAACAGGTAGCGCATACGCGTTCCAAGATTGCGGCTGTATTTTGAATATTTTTTCGAGATATTTGGCACACGTATTCGTAATATAATAAAGAATGGCGGTACAGAGCCCAATTTGAAAAATATATTATTATGTAGAAATTACTCTGTAATTGAATACAATATTAAAAAAACGAGCCTGTACCTCCATTAAGAAGAACAAAAAAATACACTTTCTTCAAATAAACTTTTTTATCCGATGCCTAGATTTTGTGTCATTTTGGAACTACTAAAATTTTTTATTTCATGAGTAGTTCCAAAATGACACAAAATCTAGGCATCGGATAAAAAAGTTTATTTCAAGAAAGTGTATTTTTTTGTTCTTCTTAATGGCGGTACAGGCTCGTTTTTTAATATTGTATTTAATTATAGAGTAATTTCCACATATTAATATATTTTTCAAATTGGGCTCTGTATCGTCATTCTTTATTATATTACGAATACGTGTGCCAAATATCTCGAACAAATATTCACAATTACAGCCGCAATCTTGGAACGCGTTTTTGCTACCTGTTGATCGCTACTGTTTCCTCTTAATACTAAAAATAAATAATAAATGTAACTGTCGAAAATTGGTCGAAAATTCGGAAATATATCAGTTAGCGATTAACTGACTGGCGATGAACCGGCGGCATCGAGACGGCCGGCGATGAATCGGCCGGCGATGAACTGGCGGTATCGAAACGGCGGCGATGAACTGGCGGCGATGAACTGGCGGCGATGAAACATCCTAGACCCGTATATGAGCTGTTTGTTCACTTTAGATATTGTCTGTTCCCACAGAATGCCGTTCATCATTGATATGGCTTTGCTACCCTGTATTAATACAATAAAATATATAAGTTTCTAATAAACTTTAGTTAGTTAGAACATAGGCACGGATCACTTAGATCATGGGTTCAAACTTCACCCGGTATCAGTTGTCTAGATCAGTAATTCTCAATATTTTTGAGTCATGAACCACAAAATACTTTTTATTATTTTTGTTACCAACTAACTGAAATAAGGGAAAATGAAAATGTAGTATGTCAAAGTGTGTAAATAATTTTATTTCCTTAGCTGAGCGCTTTCGACATAAACGTCATCATCGGAGCTAATGGTCAAATACTAAAAAAGTACCGCTACATAGAGGTGTAAAAAAGTGCATCTTAGGAATGTACATTTGATTTTTAAATTTTGAATGCTAGCTTAGTCCTCCGTACAACAGCAAACAGCAAAAAAACAGAAAGAAACGGCCACATACACGTTGCACAAAAAATATGTATGTGGCCGTTTCTTTCTGTTTTTTTGCTGTTTGCTGTTGTACGGAGGACTAAGCTAGCATTCAAAATTTAAAAATCAAATGTACATTCCTAAGATGCACTTTTTTACACCTCTATGTAGCGGTACTTTTTTAGTATTTGACCATTAGCTCCGATGATGACGTTTATGTCGAAAGCGCTCAGCTAAGGAAATAAAATTATTTACACACTTTGACATACTACATTTTCATTTTCCCTTATTCATTCAAGTGTGTACAAACTTATCAGTCTTTCAACTAACTGAAATAGGTATCTAGCTTGGTAATCTAATTAAGTATAATAATAATTGTGGTGCTGATTTTAGCCGTGTTTGCGTTTTGTGTACCACCGCAAATAATGATATGTACCACCAGTGGTACATGCACCCCAAATTGATAAGCGCTGGTCTAGATATTTATTAATTTGGCTGGTCTTTACTACGGCTATGACATTCTAGCTTAAAATGAGCATCTCTGTCACGTTGTTCAAAGATATGCAATAGGCTAATAGGCAACTGCGAGACTTGCAAGACTCTTGCTGCAAGACCAAGACCAAGACCAAGACCGGGAGCGCAATACCAAGACCAAGACCAAGACCAGGTGTACTGGCGCAAGACGAAGACAAGACTGTCTAAGTCTCGCCTTGGTCTTGCATTTGGCAGTACTACTTTTGGTATTGGTTCGATGGTAACTTCTTGATGTCGAATGGTAAAGCTGTTGACTTCTCTCGAGCTGGGCTAGATGGAGGGCAGGTCAGTGCAGCTCTAGTCTGCTGGTGGTGTTGGTCGCTGCAGTCTAGTTGAGATGCAGCCATTATGCATGCCTTGTAGTGGCATCACCGGTGATGAAGGCTTGAAGTTCCCGAAGGGAGAAAAGTTAATTTTATTCCCAAAAACTAGACGATATAATGCGTATAAGTGACAATCAAGAAGTTAAAACGAAAATGTGCCTTCTGCGATTCTCCAAGAAATAATCATAAAGAGTAGCCGATGGCAAGATTAAAATAAAATTAATAGTAATGATTACTAGTCAAATTATTTGATCTCACGTGTATGTATGTAAGTTAAAAAGAAATAGGTATTTAAAACTGACCATGTGCTTTTGGACAAGGAAGGTTAGGTATAGAAAAAAAAGTTCATAAAAACTGTTAATGTAAAAATGTAATAAATACGATAAGATTCTTACCACTAGAGAAGAAAGAGGTCTGATGAATAAAAATAATTTATTTTCCAGCTCCTTTGGCTTTTATAACTTTACCACCACCATAGTTTATTTTGGCCGAAATTGTAATGAGGCTGTCACTGTCAGCGAAACAACATTTGAAATGACCAAGTAAGTATAAAGTCATGAACATAACATAAAATAAAAAAGATAAATATCTTCGATATCATTTAAAGAGAGTTGCTAACAGGAGAGGGAATAACGAAAGAGGGCGCCAAACAGGTTTTTAACGGAAAAACAAGTTGAAACGAATACAGAAGATAATTATTATTAATGAAATATTAAAGAAAATAAAATAAAATAATTATGTAAAAATGAAATAGCAAAGATGTGACGTACGTAACAATAGAACGTTACAATATATTATATACAAATATAAATATTCCAGGTAATAAACCTCAACAGTATTTTCCCGTGCCATTATATCGTTCGATGAAAATGCAAAGCTACGAACTAGTTTCTGGGAAAAGTTGAAGCTTGCCAGTATTTACAAAAGCTGAAACATCTACAATGTACAACAAAATTATACCTTATACAACGTCTCAGTTGAAAGCGCCGTTGCGTTGTACGGCTTGGGATTTATGTTGAACATGTTATTGCTACTTTATTGAGGTAACTTTATATAACGAATTAGAGAGGGAATTGCGTTTTTGAATGTGCACTGTTTAAAGTTCCGTTATTACTTGAGAGCATACAAAAGGTATTCGTAGTTTTGCGAATATGATGAACTAGTTTTCGATTAATCAATATTTTTGTTATATTATTTTAATATAAATCCAAAATAAATATTATACGTACAAGTTTATGCTCCAATTGCGAGAAAAACTTTCTCCGTAGACAGATAATATTTTAAAATCGATTAGGACGCAGGATGTTTCATTTATAAGAGGAGATTTTATCGCAAATGTTGCAGAAGAAAAAGTAAATGAATGTCATCGGAGAATAAGCATCATCGCATTAATGGTAAGACTGTATGGCAGGATCCTCAGGAATCAAATAGAGAAAAGTATAGAAGGTAAAATCGGTGAAGATTAAACAGGATTCACAGCAGGGAGATCATGTCTATGTCTAGATCATATCTATGCAATACAACAGACAATAGAGAAGAAAAGAGCTAGGAACAGAGAGGCACACACGGCATTTGTAGATCTTATGAATAACACTAAAAGTTCTATTTATTTGATAAAAATTATACAATAATGACTTTACCTGTAGGTATAGTGACAAAACCCAGATCCTAAATGGAAATTGTATACACCAGCATTAACCCCGCTTAGGTCCTACCCCCAACAATGACCTTTATACACTCTATGTATGAAAGTATAGCCAATAGCCAAGTATATATAGTTCAGCTCCTACTATTTTTGGAAGAAACATAGTAAAACAAAACAAAGAAAGTTAACAAAAGAATAAAATTAACTATATAATAGCCATGAAACTACAAGAAGAAGAAGAATAAAATTAACAAAAATTTTAATGAAATAGCTATTTTAATAAGAATAACAAACATGTTACGTTTATAACGTTACAAGTTTATGAGTTTAGGCACTAAACGTTCTATTTATGTTACAAATAATGACTTTACCTGTATAATGACAAAACAAGGCCCTAAATGGAAATTTTATACATCAGCATTAACCCCGCTTAGGCTCTACCCCCAACAATTACCTTTATACACTCTATATATCAAAGTATAGCCGCCAATAATGCGCCCGCTATGAAGTTATATACTCCTGGCGACATCCACTGTTTTATTAGCCCCCGATTAGCCCCATTAGCGATTATTTATTATGGGCCGGGGGGCTTTAGCCTCTTCTCTCGCATTCGAACGGGAAGTCTGCGACATTATCTGCCGGTCTTACCTCACAGTTAATACGGCCACTTCCGTTTGCGGGAATCACGTGGAATAAATATCTGTTCTTTATCATTATAGGCCAGACAAAAGGCACTGATCGATATTTTATCAGACACTTGAGAATCCTTTGGATGAATAAAGTCTAAAAATTTATGTTTTCCATATTTTAGTTACGGCAGTATCGAGGTAGAATGGGTTTCTTGGGTGATCTATGTATATTTATACAGTATGCGGCAAAATAAAGAGTACTGGAATGAATATTGAAATGTTTATGAGTATTTAAAATATATCTAGCATACATGATATAGCCTTGCAAACATTATTCATGAAGACGCACGTTCCCAATAAAACAGATGTTAAAGATGTCCTCTGGCCAGTGGCGGATCTACGGGGAGGGAAAATGAGGAAATTTTCCACCCTACCAAGGTCCAAAATGAAAGAAAAAAAATTGTTCAAACCCAAAAATATATTAGCCGACAGGAAACCGAAACCACAGAGAGACAAATTCAACCCAATAAACACGCTAGTTAGGACGATTAAGGGAACTTAATGCCTATAAGTTATTATTTATGTCTTTTATGTAATCTGAGTTTATCTTTTTTATATTTTTTGGTTGGTTTTTCATTGGAAGTTCCCCCTAAGTCAAATTTCCCATCCCAAGGCAATTTTTTAGATTTTCCACTGCCTCTGCCATGAAAAAGTTTTTAATTCTAGTCCGCAATTCCGAAATAGCAGACAGTTAATCTATCTGACTCCTTCAGCTTTCCCCATATGTACGCATCTGATGGCGTTAGATCTGGTGAGTGGCAACTCCCAAAATGATAGCGCAGTATTCGAAAAGACTCCCTGACCGTGTGACAGGTTGTCCCGTCCAGCTGAAAACATTGTTGATTTTAAGCTTGGACCATTTTCGTGATCTTTTCCGTATTACCCAAAATAGTACCCCACCATAAAAATTGTTTCTGCGAGAAAATACTGAGAACCATTCTGAAGCATCAAATATTATCATGACTAGAGAGCGGAATATATGCAACACAACATTACCAAAATATGCGCATATATATTCATTACTTTTACTACAAATATGCAGGTATTTTTTCTAAATTTGTCTAAATGCATATTAAAAATACTCAAAAATAAAACAATACATTAAGTCGTAAGATCTGCAGAAAAGTTGCCTTCAAAAATACGTACAACTTTCCTCAAACAATCGAAGCCCTCATTTTTTTCTAAAACATTTTTTAATTTATTTCTAATTGTAATCCCTGTATTTCCGGGAATTTTTTGACAATGAGCAGAAAAAGTGTTAACAAGATTAACCGAATCACTTAATTGTAAATTCCTTTGTTCTAATGACTTTATTAGATCTGGTAAAAAACTAAAATTAACTTTTATGAACATAAGTTCTTTAGCAATTTGTATGTTACTTAAAGAACAAAGTACGTTACTTAAGCTGAAGAACAAAAGCGGAATTGTCTACAATTTGATGGATTTTTGTATTTTGATGCTTCTCTCTATGTCCGTCTTTATAGAAGTAAAAGCGAATTTGTCGATTAAAAACACTCTTTCCAGAAAAATTTCTTTTGTGGGACATGATGCTTTTGTTTGTCAGTTCCTCATTTAAAAAATGAAATGTGAAAATGAATGTAACTTACGATTTTGGAACAGGCCTTGCAAAATACTTTGTCTCCACTTAGCTTTAACTCGGGAAAACACTTTATCCAAGCACTTTTTTGAATGGTACACATATTTAAATTTAATATATACCAATCACTTCAAAAACACTAAATACGATACAACGTTTACTTTAAACAAATGTTGGCCGGAAACTGACAAAATAATTATTAGACCTTAAAGGCAGGTTGGTACCTACGACTTGCTACGCTAATAAAATAATATTTTTCTGGGAACACCCATAATTGTTAAATTCAGGTAGTAATGGGAAAGCCCAGATGAGTGATAGATAAATAAATAACGAGCTCGTTTATATCGAAGTTATAAAATGCCAACTAAGAGAGGAAAATTTTAAACTTTTATATAATTTATTTTTAAAATATGCAAAATAAATCGTGTTTAGCTTAAATATGCAATGTTGTGTTTGTTGTCTGAAAATATGCAATATATGCATCTATATGCACTTTGTATATATTCCGCTCTCTAATCATGACATTCTCATACGTTATAATAATGTTCGGACACCATTTAGTACGTTTCGGCGCCTGACACATCCAAATTTGAGGTATACGAATTTCAGTACAGTAAAAGCTCCTTTTTCGCGTTTCCTTTATTCGCGTTTTCACTATTCGCGGATTAAAAAAATGCGACCCAATTCCTATATTCGCGGCACCAGATTTCTTTATTCGCGGATGGAATTTTATAATATACGTAAATAAGCATTTGGTACCATCTGTCAATGAGTCAGCAAATCGACTGTCAAATAAAAAAACAAAAGAATGTGTGTGTACTTTGAACGCACGTAAGAAGTTATACTTCTACTACATATTATGTGATTTTTAAGACAATACCAAAAATTAAAAAAAAAATAAAAGAATAAAACGCACACAAACACATTGAAAAATGCCACAGAGAAAAAATGATTTCTGAACGATAATAATTGTTGGCAAAAATTTTAAATACGCATTTTCTGAAAAAAACAATTTATATAACAAATATACTTACAATCATAAAATGCATAAAAAAATAAAAAAATAAAAACTTGCATCGGGAATCGAACCCGTGAATTTCGGGGCGATTTGATTCGTAATCGAAGCCTAGACTCACTCGTCCAATTCCACATTATTTGTCATGTGGAAAAATAGGGTAACTGAACGTTTTACTGTTTGACAGTTGTTTTAAATATATTTAAATTATGTAGTTTAAATTGTGTGGAAGAAAATATTAAAATGTAACAAAACAGTAAGAAAACAATATATTAGATTAAGATTGGTAGAACTTTTGTTGGTAATCAAATTAAGTATGTGAATCAAAGCATTACATACCTACTAGATAAATAAATCTACGCCAAAAAATCATAATTTAAAAATAAAAATCGGACCTAATTTGGGATTTCTCTCTAAAATCCCCATTCTTGAGAAAATAAATGTACAGTAGAGCGTCGATTATCCGAACGTCGATCAACCGAACGACCGCTTATTCGAACTATCGACTCCCGCGTCCCGCACTCGAATACCGAGCAAGCGTTAGTAATTGACGCTTAAAATATCTTCAATTTTCTTCAATATTGTATCCAAAAATAAATATGTTGTTGCAAAGACTGCACTTTTTTGTTTAGTTGCTAGTTGTCATTATCAAGATATAAATAAATATGTAGGTATATAATGTTATATTTCTATTTGATCTGAAAATTAAATTTTGATAATTATAAGCAGAATTCAATTTAATATAAAATATTTTCAATTTTCTCAACCACGGGCATATAAATTTAGAACAACCTGTATACAACAAATTGTTATATTTAATTTTAAGAAGTGATTAGAATAAGCGTACGAGACTCGGGACAATGCGCCGAGAATAAACAAAGTGAATGGCGCGTACCATTATCGTTGTTCGCGGAAGGTTCGATCATTAGCCTATGCTAAATAAGACTCAGTTGAAATAGACAATAGGTCATTATCGTTGTTCGCGGAAGGTTCGATCATTAGCCTATGCTAAATAAGACTCAGTTGAAGTAGATAATAGGTCATTAAATTTTGTAAATAGTAGAAAGTAATTTTAGAATGGGAATTAACTATTTTCTTTGAAATCCATTAAGCATATTTAGAAAGATTAAAAATTGGTTTTGAGGAATACTGCGAATGAGAGTTGGTGGTGGAAGGTTGATTTGTGAATCTGGAAGGGATATTTAGAAAGTAGGGGAATGAATGACAAATAGAGATCAGAATGTTTTGAGCTGTCGAGAAGTGAAGTCCAGTAGTAGACGGTAGTGTACGGAGAGTGAGAAAGCCGGTGTAGTTCCGTGAGTGTGGAGTATCTATCGTGGAACGAGAGGTAGGCCAGGTTGAGAGTAAAAGAACCTCCTTGAGCCAAGAGTGTCCCGGTAGCTGATTGCAGTTTCGAAAAAGGTAGAATACAGCATCACGACAGAAGCAGGAACGAGAGCTATACGAGCTAGTTTTCAAAGGAGAACATTACTGGAAGCCAGGACGAGGTTTTGATCGCAGCCAAGGATAGCAGGAAACGGGTCTTGTGTGAAGACATTCTCAGTTCACCAGAAAAAGGTCAGTCTCATTTGTTTGGAAATGAATGTATGGGTTTTTCGTATTAAATACCACATTTAAAATTGAAGAACATAATCAATAATATCAGAAAAGCTTCATCAAACTTAAATAGAATTGTTGCTAATAAATCCTAATAGTTAAATGTTAATAAAAACTTTCAATTGGAAACCAAAAGGAAATAAGATTCCCATGTGTAAATGTTATGTTTAAGAATAATAAGATATAGCAAATATTAAGCAGTGATTGCCATTTAAATAAAACAAACAATATTTTGATTACAATTGTAGCCCATATGTGTGTATTATTTTACTCTTTTCTTTCCTATCCCGATTAGGAACCATTGAGAAATACTTAGAAGCCACGTAAGTAAGTAATTAATTTTATAAAAAGCCCTGAGATTGAAAACATATTGATATGTGATCTGGTAAATTAATTAGATTATTATAAATGCATTGATTAAATTAAATGACATATAAGAATATTATCTCATATCAATAATCAAGATCACAACAACTGTCGTCCAACGTGGAAAGCATTGTAAAGTATTTCTAGTGGCAAATTTGAAGGATAGAAAGAGTAAAGCCGGTATTTGAAAATTTATATGCCTGTGGTAAAAAGTGAGATACTTACATTTGATAACATAAAATTTTAGATCTCTTTAGGTACAAATTTTACATAACTGATTTAATATTTTATTTTACAATATTTACATTTTATATATTTTTGAAAATTTATAATATTTGGGGGAGAAAAAGTCGTTTTTGGTAACATACTAGTAAAATTTCATATTTGGCGGGGATAGTACTTCTTGAAAACAAATGTCTGTGACAAGAAGCCAAAGCAAAGACAACAAAAAACAAAAAGAACATTCAGATCAAGAGGAAAATTCAGACCAAGAAGATATTTTAAACACAACAATCATGGAGACAGGAAAAAAAGAATTGTCAGAATTGGAAAAGATATTACAACTTATGCAACTCCAGTCACAAAAAATGGATGAAGCAAAACGAACAATGGATAAAAATCAGGATGAAACACAACAAAAAATAGAGGAAACACAACAAAAATTGGATCAAAAAATGGATGAAACACAACAAAAAATGGATGAAACACAACAAAAATTGGATCAAAAAATGGATGAAACACAAAAAAATGAAACAAGCAATAGAAGAGAACAACAACAAAATGGAGGAACGCATAGGAAAGTATGAAAAGGAAGTAAAAGGATGTTTAACAACAATGAAAAACGAGATGAAAGAACAAGAAATGAAAATTCAAAATAAAATAAAGGAGATAACGAATTGCCAGAAAAAAAATGAAATAGAAAATTTGGAAAATAAGTTGGAAAATGCTATTCAAGTAGACAGAGAAGAAGTGGAAAAAAGAATCACAGAAATAGAAAAACAAGTCACCGAAAACCGGACGCAACAAAATGTAGGAGAAAGAAGAGAAATGGTTATACATAGCACAGATGACGTGAAGATAAGGTTTGGCGGGGATGTAAGAAGATTACACCCAGTGCCGTTCATAAATAGCCTAAAAAAGAAAATACAGCACATCGGAAATTTCGAAACAGCAAAAGAAACTATCAGAAACCATCTAAAATATGAAGCAAGCCTATGGTTCGATTGCAAAGAAGAAGAATTTGACAGTTGGCAACAATTTGAACAAAAATTTTTGAATTATTTCTGGGGAAAAGTCCAACAATTGGAAATTAACAAGGAATTGCAAAATGGGAAATACAATGATAGGATGGGTATATCAGAAAGGACATATGCATTAAAAATTTACTATAACGCAAAACATTTACAATATAATTACTCATCGGAACAATTAGTCGAACTGATTGCAAGACATTTCGAAGAAACGCTGGAAGACCTTATCACATTGCAAAACTACAAAGACATAGATAGTTTATGCCAATTCCTACAAATAAGAGAATCACGTTTAAGAGAAAGAAAATCAAGAAGGTCGCGAGAAGATTACAGGCCCCGAGAAACACAGGATTACAGAGATAGAAATCAAAATAGGAGGGACTATACAAGACGAGATTTTAATCCCAGAAGGGAAAACGAAAATAGAGACAACGGAAGAGGAAATTATGAACAAAGAAATAGGCAATGGAATGAGGACAGAAATCGAGAATACCAGAATAGAAACACCACACTCGCAAATCAAGAAAACAGAAATAATGGTAGACAAAATGAACAGGGATATCGAGAAAACCGAAACAGATCCGACAGACCAAGAGAAAATAGAAGAGAAGTAAATAATACCCAGACAGATGAATATGACGGAGAGAGACATTATGACGAAAATATAAACAACGATGAGCAACCGGCGTTTTTTCACGACGGCGCTCACTAAAAACCAAAAATCAAACAGGAATCTTTTGTAGCCCCAAGGAGTTTATTAAATTGGCAAGAAACAACGAAAAGAAAAATGGAGTTAATTTAAAATTTGTGGATGGATTTATCAACGAGAAACCAATTAAAATTATGATAGACACTGGATCTGAAATAACATTGGTCAACAGAAAACTAATAGAAGAAGTTAACTTAACAAATTTAATTTACAAAATACCTAGGGTAAATTTAGTGGGCGCAAACAAACGGACATTGGCAACTATAAATGAAGGCATACGAGTAATGGTACGACTGGGTAAGAAGATGTATGCACTACAATGTGTAATAATGCCAAACATGTCACATGACATGATAGTAGGAGTTGACGAATTGGCAGAAAAACATGTAGTGATAGATTTTAAAAATAATACGATGAATCTAACAGAAGAAAAAGAAGAAGAACAGGACAAGGAACAGGAGCAACAAAATACGGACGAATCAGGTAAAGAACAAACAGTGGAAATGAATTTGGCAACGAAGCAAGGACAAAGAAGAAAAGGGAGAAAAAGTCAGAAAAAGACAAAAGAAAATGAAACCTGTGGCTCCTCAAAAGAAGAGTTAAGCCCAGAAGAAGAAAAAATGAGAGCATCAAAAGCAAAAGAAAACTGGGATTCCTCAAAAGAAGAGATGAGCTCAGGAGAAGAAGAAATACAGCTAACAAATGAAAGCGAAAAAGATATGATCGGAACAGTGGCATTTGAAGAGGAGGCATATGAAAACGAGGATGCAGAATACACGGTAAAAGTATGTGAAAAATCTGAGGAAAAAGACAGAAGATTGATATGGGAAAAAGGGAAAGACAACATAACAGCCGACACTCTAACACAGGATGAGGACACTGAAAATAAGGAAACAATTACTCTACAGGTGGGACTAATTAGAGTAATACAAGAAGAAGGGGTATAAGACGTAGATTAAAGTAAGGAAATATACAGGGAGTTGGTTTTGCCTCGAGAAAATTTATTTAAAAATGCAGATAAATTTTATCGAATACAAGGCGGGGATTTGTTATATTTCTATTTGATCTGAAAATTAAATTTTGATAATTATAAGCAGAATTCAATTTAATATAAAATATTTTCAATTTTCTCAACCACGGGCATATAAATTTAGAACAACCTGTATACAACAAATTGTTATATTTAATTTTAAGAAGTGATTAGAATAAGCGTACGAAACTCGGGACAATGCGCCGAGAATAAACAAAGTGAATGGCGCGTACCATTATCGTTGTTCGCGGAAGGTTCGATCATTAGCCTATGCTAAATAAGACTCAGTTGAAATAGACAATAGGTCATTATCGTTGTTCGCGGAAGGTTCGATCATTAGCCTATGCTAAATAAGACTCAGTTGAAGTAGATAATAGGTCATTAAATTTTGTAAATAGTAGAAAGTAATTTTAGAATGGGAATTAACTATTTTTTTTTGAAATCCATTAAGCATATTTTGAAAGATTAAAAATTGGTTTTGAGGAATACTGCGAATGAGAGTTGGTGGTGGAAGGTTGATTTGTGAATCTGGAAGGGATATTTAGAAAGTAGGGGAATGAATGACAAATAGAGATCAGAATGTTTTGAGCTGTCGAGAAGTGAAGTCCAGTAGTAGACGGTAGTGTACGGAGAGTGAGAAAGCCGGTGTAGTTCCGTGAGTGTGGAGTATCTATCGTGGAACGAGAGGTAGGCCAGGTTGAGAGTAAAAGAACCTCCTTGAGCCAAGAGTGTCCCGGTAGCTGATTGCAGTTTCGAAAAAGGTAGAATACAGCATCACGACAGAAGCAGGAACGAGAGCTATACGAGCTAGTTTTCAAAGGAGAACATTACTGGAAGCCAGGACGAGGTTTTGATCGCAGCCAAGGATAGCAGGAAACTGGTCTTGTGTGAAGACATTCTCAGTTCACCAGAAAAAGGTCAGTCTCATTTGTTTGGAAATGAATGTATGGGTTTTTCGTATTAAATACCACATTTAAAATTGAAGAACATAATCAATAATATCAGAAAAGCTTCATCAAACTTAAATAGAATTGTTGCTAATAAATCCTAATAGTTAAATGTTAATAAAAACTTTCAATTGGAAACCAAAAGGAAATAAGATTCCCATGTGTAAATGTTATGTTTAAGAATAATAAGATATAGCAAATATTAAGCAGTGATTGCCATTTAAATAAAATAAACAATATTTTGATTATAATTGTAACCCATATGTGTGTATTATTTTACTCTTTTCTTTCCTATCCCGATTAGGAACCATTGAGAAATACTTAGAAGCCACGTAAGTAAGTAATTAATTTTATAAAAAGCCCTGAGATTGAAAACATATTGATATGTGATCTGGTAAATTAATTAGATTATTATAAATGCATTGATTAAATTAAATGACATATAAGAATATTATCTCATATCAATAATCAAGATCACAACAATAAATATGGCTTTTATTCACTTGGGGATAAATATGTATGACTATAAATATGTATCAATATATTGTAGTTCGATTATCCGAACAAATCGGTTTTCCGAACACCTATGTCCCCCAATTAGTTTGGATAATCGACGCTCTACTGTATTTCAACCTAATCCAAATGTATAATTACAATATGATTATAATAAAAACTACTTACCAAATTAGAATGAGTTTTCCTTGTCCAAAATAGTCCAAAAGACCAAAAATATAGCTATATGAAAACTATTTAAAAAGGCAGTATAACTATTAACTAACTTTTGTTTGTTGTTTCTTTTCACACAAATTTTAAAACGCAACAACCATAAATAATCAAATTACAGCTGTGCCACAGCCGCCATATTGAATAATTTTTGACATGTCATTTGAACATCCAATCAGAACAAAGTTATAATGCGCATGCGCCGGGATCATAGGTATTAACATATAAAAATTCACATTCATATCGCCGGTAAAGAAGTATAACTTCAAAAATTGATCTTCTTACAACTACACCTAGATTAAATTTCCAAAAGCTATCGGCATCGGCAGTTCCTTTGAGGTAACTCGCTGTCGCCGTCGTCGAAGTTTTTGAGACTGTAAACAATGAGAATGTTTAGGTAAAATAAACTATTACACAAAATATAGAGCATTAAGTTCTGCCGTGATTGCAGGTTCCATGCTTTGGTAAAAGCTGCATTGTGTGTTTATTGTTTTACTTTTTATTCGTTACAAAAATTGTAATTAAGTAACACGTCGCTTCCGCTATCTTCCTAATTTATAATTGACTAAAAAGAATGAAAAACGGGTTTCGATCCGAAAAAAATCAGTTTCATCACTTAAAGTGAAAATAGGAATGCTTGATCGTAAACATAAAAGAATCATTACAAGAACTGAAACTTGAAATCATGCTGGAAAAAACTGTCTGTGCCTGTTCGGAGTGAGCGAAATGAGGAAGAATCTGTGTTCAAACTTTAACTGCAAACGTGGATGAAATTGCGGGTGGGATAGGACGAGATGGGTTCGAACAGTTACAATCAAGTGACGTCCAGGAGTTTCTTGAACCAGACTTGGAAGAAATGTTAAATTCACAACCCGTTGAAGAACAGGCTCAACAAGCACTGAAAACGTGACATTTAATTTAAAAAATCTTAGTGAAGGTTTATGAATGGCAAATGAGATTTGTGATTTCTTTATGAAAATTGATCCATTTATGGAACGAAATCCTAGTTTTTAAGAGGCAAAATACTAATGCTGCTGCTGAATATCAGTCTGAATTGAAGCGATTTTGAAAAACTGCCAAGTAAGAGTTTACTAAATTCTAAACAATTGCTTAAAGCTGAAGATTATATGTAATTAATCAATCTGTATGGTCAAAACTTCAATTAAACTGATTTTCTTTAGGTATTTGCTTTTTTATTTCGTCACCTAGGGACGTATCCCCTATAACCCCATATAAATTGCGATTCCATATTCTCGGTTTCCATATTCGCGGCATATTTACGGAACGTATACCCCGCGAATAAAGAGCTACTACTGTACATGCCATTTTGCATATGTTTCAAGAATCTTAATATAAGTCTATTTACAAAGAGGCAGGATGGTTTTATAGTTATTTCCTATACAGGGTGGGGCATTAGTATGACAAAGTCCAATTACGCGTTTGTCGTAAGAGTTACGAAAAAAAGTTATTTAGGTAAAACGTGGGGAAAAAATAGGATCATACCATAAAAATATTTTCTAATATACAGGGCTAACCGTATTGACAGGGAGACACTAACTTATGTTTTTTTAAATGGTATTGTACTGCATACCGTACAATAAGCATAATTATTTTAAAATTAAGCCAAGACAGAAATTTGTGTGCCAAATAAATGACTGATCTTTATTTTTGGTATTCTACACCTGCGAGCAAAAGAGCTTCCAAAAAATAATTGTTTTATGCAAATTGGCAACGTGATTTATAACACATTTTGTGGAAATATTGAAAGCAAAAGTCTTCAGTGTTTTATTGTTAGATAAAAGGATTTATGTTTACCCATTAGCGTTTCTCTTATCTGCTTATAACAACGAACTTTCTAACTAATATCTCAATTGTCAGCTAAACTGGTCTATTATCATAAACAGTTTGTACAGATACCAGCATTACTCCAAGCATTTCCGTAAATTCAGCAATCGGAAATCTTACACATTAAGTTTGTTCATGTGCTTAGAGCGGTGCAAACACTTACTGGAAGATTATCGTATTATACTAAAGATTCTATGCTAACGGAAATCTAGTGATATATCTACATTGGAATAGCTGCAGGATCGCACTAAGATACGTTAGGTGTACAAAAGGAATACTTAACTATTGATTTGAGTAACTTTTATATACAGGGTATCCGGACAAAAACAAAATAGAGGCATTATTAGGAACATCGACAACATTTTTGAAAAACTCAACGACAGGTCAATTTTTGAAGTTATGCCTAATTCTTTAGACACAATTGGGAAAAAGGTTGAGAGTGAATTTTTATCAAAAAGATAGTATGAGCTACGAGCATACAGACAGTATGAAGTTAGTTGCTAAATCTTTCAAGATTTATCAGTGCAAATAAAGTGTGAAAAAAATATATTGGTGTTTTTGAAGTTATACTTCTTTACACGCGATTGAGATTGATCTGCGTGCATGCGCACACCGACAGTATGGTATTAGTCGTTATACGGGCTCTGATTGGGTGTTGAACTCATCTGTCAATAATAAATAATTGTTCAATATGAAGGTAAACAAATATATAATATATTAGTTTTATTGTTGTGAGGACAGAAACAAAAAAGTTTATAATTGTAGTGACTTTTAAATAGTTTTTAAAGCAACAGGTACGTAATAATTGTACCTAAGTGTATCATAGGTACCTACCTATTTGAACCTACCAAAATACATAGTATGTAATACTTTTATTTACATAATTTGATTACCATCAAAATTTCTATCAATATTCACCTCATATATTGTTTTCTTACTCTATGTTTTGTTGTATTTTTTCAATTCTAAATCAATTCAATTCAGAATGAAAATAATTTGATTTACATAATTTAAAAATGTCAAAAGTTTAATCCGTTTAGTTAGTCGATCTTCGCAGATAATGACACATTGTCTCCGTGGCGAAGCGTTTAATGCGAATGAACCCCAATACAACGCCAATACCAACCGCGCTGATAAGTTGGTTCGAATCCCAATAGAAACTTTTATTTTTTTATTTTTTTTTATACATTTTATGACTGTAAGTATATTTATTGTATAATTTTATTTTCAGAAAATACGTATTTAGTTAAAAAAATTTCCGACAATTAATGTTCAGAAATCATTTGTAGCATTTTTAATGTGTTTGTGTGTCTTTTATTCTTTTATTATTTTAATTTTTGGCACTGTTTTAATAAAAATGTTTGAGGAGTAGTAAGTTTAAATTAGTTTAATATTTAAATAAAATATAAATAAAAAGTATATTAATTTCGTTTATAATCATATAATCATATAATAGAAGTATAACTTCTTACGTGCGTACAAAGTACACACACATTCTTTTTTTTATAACTATAATCGATATAAATACAAATGAATGTTTGTATGTATGTATACAGGGTGTAACGAAAATACAGGTCATAAATTGAATCACATATTTTGGGACCAAAAATAGTTTGATTGAACCTAACTTACCTTAGTACAAATGTGCATATAAAAAAAGTTACAACCCTTTGAAGTTACAAAATGAAAATCGATTTTTTCCAATATATCGAAAACTATTAAAGATTTTTTATTGAAAATGGACATATGGCATTTTTATGACAGTAGCATCTTAAGAAAAAATTATAGTGAAATTTGGACACCCTATAAAAATTTTATGGGGGTTTAGTTCTTTTAAACCCCCCAAACTTTTGTGTACGTTCCAATTAAATTGTTATTGTAGTACCATTACTTAAACACATTATTTTTAAAACTTTTTTGGCTCTTAGTACTTTTTCTAAAATTCAGTTTTTATCGAGATATTTTGAATATTTGTCAGATCCACCACATATTTGTATATGGTTAAGTACGATTATGGAGACTCGGTAAAAATATGAAAATTTATGTATGATTTACATTTTTAGGTATATTTTGAACCGTATTAAAAAAGAAGCCATATCTCGATAAAAGTTGCCTTCTCGAAAAAATACAAAGAGGCAAAAAAGTTTTAAAAACATTTTGTTTAATTAATGGTATCGCAGTAATAGTTTAATTGGAGCGTACACAAACATTTGGGGGGTTTAAAGGAACAAAACCCCCATAAAATTTTTGTAAACGTATTAAAAAAGAAGCCGCAACTCGATAAAAACTGCCTTATCGAAAAAATACTAAGAGCCAAAAAAGTTTTAAAAATATTGAATTTAACTAATGGTACCACAATAATAATTTAATTGGAACGTACAGAAAAGTTTGGGTGGTTTAAGGGAACAAAACCCCCATAAATTTTTTATGGGGAGCACAAAGTTCACTATAATTTTTCTTTAAGATGCTCCTGCCGTAAGAATGCCACATCTTCATTTTAAATAAAAAATCTTTAATAGTTTTCGATATATTCGAAAAAATCGATTTTCATTTCGTAACTTCAAAGGGCTATAACTTTTTTTATGTGCATATTTGTACAAAGTTAAGTTGGTTCATTCGAACTATTTTTTGTCCCAGAATATGTGATTTAATTTATGACCTGTATTTTTGTTACACCCTGTATATGTACCTTATAGACTCGCAAACTATGCATTTCATCATAAGATGACCTTAATCAAAGTTGTTGTACATGAACCCGGGATGGTTTCTGAGTTGGTACCATCAACCTAAGTAAAAAGGTGGCTTGCCCCCCCCCCCCCCATAATTAATTTGTACTTTTTTGGACAAACTGTTCTTTTTTAATTTCATATGATGTAGAACTAAAATATACATTCAACCCTAAATTTTTTCTACCGCCAACCCATATTTTTTAATAGCCATCTAAATATTATCTCTTCTACATAAATAAAAATGAATGTTTGTATGTATGTAGTATGTATGTATTACATCTGTGTGTATCTTATAGACTTGCAAACTATGCATTTCATCATGTGATGACCTTAGCAAATTTGTCGTTATCGCGAGGCGGAAGTTGGGATCAGGACGAAATTAAATTAAAAATACGAATTAAAATTAATAGTAGGAGAGAAAAGTATGCAAAACTTGCAGTCACTCGAGCGCTTTGGGGATTTATTGGGTTGTGAAGAGTAGGTTCTAAAACCAACAAAAATTGTAAAGTTTTCTACTTTAGTGGGGACTTTCCATATTTAATTTAATTTTTCATTTCCAATAATTGTTTTTTCCGATTATAGCGCCATTTATCCATAATTCGAAAAAAAATGTTTCAAATAAAAGTTACTTATTTTTACGTAGGGAATCGGAATCTGCAATAAAAAATGGGGGCTCCTATTTAAAATTTTAAAATAACCCCCCACTCCACCTCCGTTGGGGTCATGTTTGGTGCCATTCGATAGATTCTTCAAACGTGTATTTTTCAGTTTTTCGATCTGATGGTCATTTCGCGAAATATCGCGGGATTGGTATATAAAATTTTAAATTTACCCCCCACCCCTCTCCGTGGGGAGTCGTGTTAGGAATCATTCGATAGATTCTTGACAAATATTGAGCACGTATTTTTTAGTTTTTATATCTATCGTTCATTTCGCGAAATATTCGCTTTTATCTTGTGAAACAATGTGACTCACCCATTTCCTTACGCCCAAATCGTCAGATTTTTGAAATACACGCACTCTTTTGTATGTACTTAACTTAATCTTAATCTGACAATTTCGAGTTTGTCTAAGGATACATTTTTTCTCGCCCCCCCCCCGCATAACGAATTCCCTTGTGTTTAGAGCCAATATATGGTAGAGGTACATCTACAGGGTACCAGGTTTCTTCCCATAATAATATGATAATCTGACGCGCTCGAGTTACTGCAAAAATCCCCGCTTGGGCTCCCCTACCATAAATAAAGTGTGCGATATTTTAGATTTTGTGAAAAGTCAAAGACTTCCTTAGCTGTGATATGTCTATGGACAAGAAGATACAAAAACACTAACGAAAATATTACAATAGAAGCAACTGAACGAAAATATTACACTGACAAAAAAAGGAAGGTCCAGAACGAGATGTTTGTTTGACTTAAAAGACGACCTGAAAACTATCAATGTAAGACAATGGATAAGAAGGGCATAAAGGAGGTCTAAATGGAAGGGCATAGTCAGACAGGCAAAGTTTATTCATGGTTATGATGTCAAAAGTAGAATCGTGTTAAATAACTGACCAGTTATTACTAGACCAGTTATCGCCGCAAGGCATTTACCGGTGTCACTTCTTACTCAGTAAACAGCAATATATTTGTTGATGTATGTATCAAGCGTAGCAGTGACGTTTATAATCGCAAGTTTTTTGGGAGGTTAAGGAAAACTTGAGTGTCCATGTTTCTGGCAAGGAAAATTAATCGTGCCTTGAAAAACCGCCATCGTTTAATATTTACGCACCGCAAAAAAATATTACTTATCAGAATGAATTAAATAGATACTTTTATATTAGGTAATACATATATTTTTTAAGTATTTTTTGATCTTCTATTATTTTTATTTATTGAACTTTGACACATTATTGATTTATTTCTAAGGCGGTACCAAGTTCGCCGGGTCAGCTAGTGTATTCTAAATGTTGTGAATAAAGTAATAAAATATGAAAAAAAGAATATTAAAAATCAATCTTAGTTGGTCAGTGCTAGGACTTGGTCTGTGCAGCTGCGGATTGGTCGAAATGCTGCTTTTTCCACAGGTATATTTTGGACTATTGTTTGGATAACTTAATGACATATGTAGCATTTTTTCAAAAGTGTAGACTGTAGACCATAGCTAGAAGTGCAATTAAACGGTAATTTTTTGACAGATCGTTAGCTTTTCCTGCTTTTAAAATGGTGACGATTTTTGCTCTTTTTAGTTGATGAGCAACATTTTCCGTCTAAAGAATGTATAAAAAGAACTTTGCAAGCCATTGCCTAGTAAATCTGCCATTGTGCTTTAGAAACTCAGCATGATTGCCATCAAAGCCAGTGGCTTTTTCGGTTTTAATTTCATTAGGTGCTTCCCTGACTTTTCACAGGTAAAGGAAAATATGTAGGGATACTCTGTTTTAGGTAGACAAATGGATTTTAAATTCTTGAGGTCTTTTTTAACTTTAATTGTGCATTAGCAGTTTTCGGGTGCTATTGAGGTCAAAACTAAGTGGGGTACCACTTAGAATCAGTGAGCAATTTTTTCCACGCGTGTTTTGAAAATCTAGATTTTCAACTGTAAGAAAACAAAGGCTATGCTCCCTCTTCCAAGCTGTAGATTTGAAAGTGCCTCTCTATCCTTGGTGTCGAATATGAGGTGGATACCATGGTCTTCTGGTCACTCCAAAAGGAACAAGCCATTTTAGCCCTTGTCAGAGTACATCCACATCTCATGGTGACTGGTAAAATATCCTATACTTATAAGGCTGGGTGTTCGTAGAGATTAATAACATATGTTAGCCAGGTGAGAGCAGGGAGTTTGTAAATGTTAACGATTTTCAGTTACCTCGTGGATGTTGTTCTTGGTAAAAGTTGAAATTAAGGCTGGAATATAGCACACAGTAAACCATAATTGGGATTTTTCCTCTTGATCTTTTGTCTTGTGTATCTGTTTATTATATGGGGTGTCCCAAAAGTAGGGGAACGGTCGAATATTTCGCGAACTAAACATCGGATGGAAAAACTGAAAAATACGTGTTCAATAATTTTCAAAAATCTATCCAATGACACCAAACACCAACTCCCACTACACCCGCTGGAGGTGGGGTGGGGGGTAACTTTAAAATCTTAAATGGAAACCCCTAGTTTTTCTTGCAGATTTGCATTCGTTACGTAAAAGTAAGCAACTTTTATTCAAGACATTTTTTCGAACTGTGGATAGATGGCGCTATAATTGGGAAAAACGATTTATCCTGATACCATAGGTAAATTATAGAAACGGTCTAATATCTCCAGAAATACACTTCCAAATAAGAAACCAAAAAACAGGTTTTTAATATTTTCCGAAAACCTATCGATAAATACTAAACATGACCCTCCAACCCACTCCCTGGAGGAGGGGTGGGGGGTAACTTTAAAATCTTAAATAGCAACCTCCACTTTTATTGCACATTCGAATTCGTCATGAAAAATTAAGCAACATTTATTCGAAACATTTTTTAAAAATGCTGATAGATGGCGCTAATAAATCGTATTTTTCCAATTAAAGCGCCATCTATCAACAATTCTAAAAAACGTTTCGAATAAATGTTGCTTAGTTTTTCATGACAAATCCGAATCTGTAATGAAAAGTGGGGGTTGCTATTTAATATATTAAAGATACCCCCACCCCAACTCCAGGGGGTGGGTTGGAGGGTCATGTTTAGTGTTATTCGAAAAGTATTAGAAAAATTTGTTTGGTTTCTCATTTGTAAGTGTATTTCTCGAGATATTAGACCGTTTCTATAATTTACCCATGGTATCCGTTTTTCCCAATTATAGCGCCATCTATCCACAGTTCGAAAAAATGTCTTGAATAAAAAATGCTTACTTTTACGTAACGAATCCAAATCTGCAAGAAAAACTAGGGGTTTCTATTTGAGATTTTAAAGTTATCCCCCACCCCACCTCCAGGGGGTGTAGTGGAGGTTGGTGTTTGGTGTCATTGGATAGATTTTTGAAAATGATTTTTTTTTCAGTTTTCCACACATATTTTTCAGTTTTTCGATCCGATGTTTAGTTCGCGAAATATTCGACCGTTCCACTACTTTTGGGACACCTTATACGTATGTTATATACCAATGTGTCTAACACGTAGAGTTTATGACAAATGTATCTTGCCTGTAACTACATACGGACTGGAGACCGAAAACCTTAGAGCAGCTCAGTACAACTCAAAGAGCGATGGAGAGGGCCATGCTAGGGATTAGTTTGAGAGACAAAATTCGAAATATAGACATTTGTGAAAGAACAAAGATTACTGATGTCGCAGAACGTATAGCAAGGATCAAGTGGCAATGGGTCGGACATGTTGCCCGAGATAATCCCGAAAAATGGACACAGAGACTAACAAACTGGAGACCAAGAGAGAACAGGCGAGGAGTAGGCAGACCGCAGAAGAGGTGGGCAGATGATATCAAACAAGTCGCGGGCAAACAGTGGAGGAGAATTGCCAAGAGTAGAAATCGATGGAAGCAAATGGAAGAGGCCTATGTCCAGCAGTGGACGAATACAGGCTGAAGAAGAAGAAGAAGATGTGTTTATTGTATTGCGACCATGTCAATATCGTTTTCTTTTAGTAATCTGTATGCCAATAAAGATTTAGCATTTTGCTCTGTTTATGCATTCCATATTAAGTTGGCAAACTTGTACACGGAGTCCATTGTCAATTGGCCCTTAGAAGACTCATTTGTTGGCAGTGTCATCTTTATTAACTTTGAAACCTTTAATTTTTTCGTCCAGGACATCTTCTGAATGATTGCCTGGCGCCTCTTGTGCTCTTGTGCTATATCAGTTAGATTACTCATAGTGCACGTGCAGTATTCTACTGTGGATGTGAACTAGCTTTATACCCCTTTCGGTCATAAAATATGTGCTATCATATATTTCCAAATAGAGTGTAAAATGTGTTTAATTAAAGTTTACCTCGCTTTATAGTCAGGATGCTAAAATCAGTTAATCTGTAATTTGGAATAAATTCAATATCTCAAATACTAATCGTTTTTTTGAAAATTGCGCAGACCCGTCGATTAGTATTTTAAATTGTCCTTTTTTACGTACAATAATAATGTATACAGGGTGTCCCAATTTAGAGATATGACGTCATTGTTGATTTTCTTAAAAGGCAACACTGTCATTTTGATAGCTATTTTGATAGGGTGTGTAAAGTTATACATAACGGCAAAATATCAAATTTTTATTCTCTACCATTTACAAGATAATAAAAAATAACCAAGTTATGTCTGGAATTTGGAATAAATTCAATAATTCATATACTAATTGTTTTTTGAAAGATGCTCAGACCCGTCGATTAGTATTTTAAATTGTCATTTTTGACATACAATATTAACTTAATAACATTCTTAAATGGCAACACTGTTATTTTGATAGCTATTAAGATAGGGTGTGTAAAGTTATACATTACTGCAAAATTTAAAATTTTTATTTCCTACCATTTTCAAGATAATAAAAAATAACAAAGTTATGAAAAACAAGTAATCAACAATAATTGAATTTAATTATTTTAATTATTAAGTAAATGCTCATAATGTTGCTCTCAATTTTTGTCAAATAGTCAATGGACAACATTATGAGCATTTGCTTAATTAAAATAATTAAATTCAATTATTATTTTTGATTACTTGTTTTTCACAACTTTTCACTCTGTATATCTTTGTAGGTCTTCCTGTTTGATGTCTCGTCTCAGCCAGTGTCTCAGAGTGTTGAGATTTTTTATTCTTCGCCTAGACTTCATCCAGTAAGAATATAAGAAACCGGCGAAACGGAGATGAATCAACAGTTTCATTAAAAATTCCGCTCCTAAAAGAAATCACATCATTCTATGAATGTCTTCCCGCGAGTCTCGTAAAATTACTTATTTATTACTTTTTAGCGTGGTGATATTAAAAGAACAGCTGTATACTGAAGAGGACTTAATATTCGTCGAAAAGAAAGATTTTGTTTTTTACTTTGCAATACTAGAGTTTAAGCAAAGATATAATATAAGTATTTTAATTACTGGTCGAAATATTTGTATTAGCACCATAAGAATTATAATTAGTTGGTTCTGGGGTTTAATGTTTTAGAAAAACAAGTGCAAATTATTTTCCTAGATGTAAAAAAGCCTTGTGAGTTTAACCAAGCACTATCCTATTATGAAATTTGACCAAGGAGTCCTGTGCACTTGATATAAGTCAGCAACTTCTTTAAATGTAGCATGTTTCTAACTCAATATTTATTTTACCTGATATGTGCAATGTGCATGCGCAACTACTCAGTGCAGTACTTACGTATGATTAAGGGTATAGGCGCATAATGTCGCTTGTCAAAATCAACGTGTTTTAAATGTATTCATTTTATTCGAATCGTGAGAAAACTAATAAATATTTTTAAAAAATTTGATCGCAGAATGACCTATTACATTATTACCGAGGGCCGAAACGCCCTTAGAATAACCAAAATACTTCTTTTGAATGAGATACATATTTGAAATTAAAAATCACACTAAATTTTCTCTTTTCCTTCCCCCTCCCCCCCCCCTGAATAAAATGAATACATTTAAAACAGGAGACAGGAGTACAGGAGACTTTTCCGCCTATACCCTTAAGTTAATGATTATTATGATTATTTATTTATGATGTCAAAAAGCACATTCATTAATCTAAGTGTTGTAGATCATAAATTAATTGGTGGATTATAATAATTGTTCCTGTAAGTTTACATTGAAAAATAAATACCTAATAAGGGTGTGCCTAAAAGTAAAGGAACGGTCAAATATTTCGCGAAACGAACATCGGATAAAAAAACTGAAAAACATGTGTTCAATATTTTTCAAAAATCTATCGAATGACACCAAACACGATTCTCCACTCCACCTCGTGGATGTGGGGTAGGGGGAAACTTTAAAATCTTAAATACGAACCCCCATTTTTATTATAGGTTTGGATTGCTTATTCAAAAATAAGTAATTTTTATTCGAGACATTTTTTCGAATTATTGATAGATGGTAGTATAATCGAAGAAAAAAAAAAACGATTTATCCTTATATGCTAGGAAAATTATGGAAACAGTCTAATATCTCGTGAAATACACTTCAAAATGAAAAACACGTGCTCAATATTTTTTAAATATCTATCGACTAACACCAGGCATGACCCACCACTTAGGGAGAGAGAGGTGGTTTTTTTAATAGAAACTACCCATTATAGCAGCTTCTGATACTACCGTATTCAGTACCATAAAACTTAGTTGGCAGACTTCTGATCTGTATATATTTTTCTGTGATCACAGCGCCATTTATCACGATTTGCAAAAAAGTTAAGAGGATCGGTACGTATTTTCGGCTGCAATGCTATTCAAATGGGGATTCATTTTTTTCGAATCCTGAGAAAACTAATAAGTATTTTTGAAAAATTTAAACGCAGAATGAAATATTACGTTATTAGCGAGGGCCGAAAGTCCCTGAGAACTTCTATAATGTTTATTTTAATAAGTTACAGGGGTGAAAAACTAAGAGAAAATTTAGTGTGATTTTTAATTTCAAATATATCATTCAAAATAAACTTTTTATTTATTCTAAGGGACTTTCGGCCCTCGGTAATAATTTAGTCTTTCATTCTGCGTTTAAATTATTCAAAAATATTTATTGCTTTTTTTAAGGATTCGAAAAAAATGAACACAATGCCGTGGTAATATTTTCCAAATCTATCTTTGTCTTACAACTTACAACGCACTCAGCCGAATATAATATTGTCAGTCAGACACTGACAATCAGTGACAATTTTAAATATTTGACATTGCATCGGGAATATGTTGAGTTATTGATTAAATATTATTGATATATAGTGTATTTGATAAATAATTGATTTAAAACGTAAACTTAATAAAAAGTTATTTATTGTGTATTATTTGTGGAAGATCAATGCAGAGAATACATCAGGCTAATATATTCTGTGATCCAAGTATTTTGTTGTTAAAGATGTTCAAAATTGTAAGTGTTCCATAACAATATACTATTAAAAAATCACTTTAACACTTTTCCTCTTTTCTCGATTGAGTATTAGTCTTTGTTGTACAAATAAATTATTACAATCACTGAATACATAGTTAGTGAAAAAATTATCACATTTATTAACTGAATTAATAATTTGCAATTATAAAAATAACAGTTATCCAAGAACATTCAAAACCCATCTCTTTAAATTAATGATGACATTTTCAAGTAGAATGACATTCTAGTAATATTTACATATCCATACCAGTGTGAATTTTACTACACGTAATTTGGCGTGTAAAGACAGAAAAAGTAGGGATACACGTAAAATATTTGCGAATTATGTACCCATAGCCTTAAGACAAAACTTGTTTAATTTGTCACGTAGAATCCTAATCTGCAATAAGAAATAAGGCTCCCTATTAAATATTTTAAATTTCCTCCACCCCACCCCAGGTAGTAGGGTGAGGGGGTCATTCCATATGTTCGATGTTATTCGATAGATTTTTAAAAAATATTCAACACGTGTTTTTGATTAGTTCAGTTAAAAGTGTATTTCTCGAGATATTAGATCGTTTCCATAATTTTTCTAGGGTGGATAAATCGTTTTTTTTTCGATTATAAAGCCGTGTATCAATAATGAATCGAAAATTGTCTAGAATACAAATTACTTATTTTACTTTATCGTACTATATACGTAGTATAGTATAATAGATAAAGTTATAGGATCGTGCAAAAAAAATTTTTTCAGATTTCACTTTTTTTCGACGTTTTGAGTCCCCCTGAGTCTAAAAAGCAAATAAAAAAAACATGTCGGAAGTATGTACGTACGTACGTATGTACGTACGCATGTCGCCACCGCCCAGCAAAAACTACTGGACCGATTTTGATGAAATTCAGTATGAGTAAGTTTAAGAGAATTTTGTCGAGAAACTAAGCTTTTAAAAAAAATCTCTCAAAGGGTGGCCGAAATAGGGGGGTTATTTAGGGCCCATTTTTGCAAATTTTGACAGAAATAAATGAAATTCAACTCAAAGTAAGCTCATCGATAGGTAAATAAAAGTACGGAATTTGACATTTCCAAATTCAAAATGGCGGCCAACATGGCCGACCGCCCCCCCGACACATTTCCCTATCTATCTAAAAAGTTTTTGAAGATAAGTTTAATTTGAAAAAGTCGTTATATAGCCTAAAGATGGGGCTATAAGAAAGATGTTATCGTTTTTCAGAAAAAGTTACGGGTTGCCTATATTTAAGGGGTCAAATTTTGACATAAATTTGAACTAGATTTTCTCAAAAATGGCTCCAAGGAATTTTTTTATTTTTTGATATATTTTTGATATCCTATCAGTAAATTGAATGACATTAGTCATATATCTTAACTCCCCATAGGAGGGGAGTTATGAATTTTTTATAAAAAAATATTCGAGTGCCCGTAACTTCCTTCTTAATAGAAACTAAAATTTGAAATTTTGCAGACATATATGGTATTTTATTATCTATTATCACAATAAATTTTACCAAAAACATGGCTTCCGGTTGAACCGGAAATGAATAAAAAATCTTAATTTTTTTGATACGCCCTGTATATTTTAACACATTTTGAAAGAATGTAAAATTACCTTTCCAATGACATAAAATTTATTGCTGTAGCTCAAAAACTCGAAAAGTTACGGTAAATAGAAATTTTGCTATAATCTTATAATGTGTGTCCTCTCTCACGCTTTCATAGCAGAGCATTATTGTAGAGCAGTCAATGAGGGTATTTGGCTCCGAATTCCATCCTACTACATTGATGTACTAGATATTTTCACAGTAAGTAGGGAATAGCTCAAGAAACAAAATCTACCCTATATACTATGGCGCTTTTATCTTGGGGCGGTTCCCACTTCTTCAAGGGGGTGGAAAATTTGTTGGTCAAAATAAGCACGGAAGTGGCTGAAGAACCTATTTCTAAGCAAAAACTGGTCTATACTTTTTTTTGAGAACTCAATACTTTTTGAGTTATGCGTAGTTGAAAATTGGCCATTTTCATTGAAAAATGACACCTTTTCGGACGGATTTTTTGTGAATACCTTAAAAACTATGCATCGAACTAAAAACTCTATATAAAACATTTTTTAGATTATAAATAATAAAGAGATTCGTTCCTTCGTAAATGTTCTATTTATAATACAAAAAGAGATATGGTAGGTGAAAATAGTTTTTTTTTGGTGCATGCTCAAATTGGTGTATTCAACTTGAAATAACAGAGGAACGGTAGTTTTAGGTGTATAATGCTACCAACACCTTTTGTAGTGTTTGATAAGGCCTTTAAAACGAGCACCGTTAAATGTCGGTTACTTACAAACTAAGCGAGATATGGTGCAAAAAATATAATGACTAATGTACTTTAAGGAAAAATGAAAAGTATATACATTTAACTCCCCATCCACCATAATTTAAATGCATTGTTTTTCTTCTCAATACCTTTTAATATAGTGTTATTTCTACTTTCAAAAAGTTAAACGGGTTCAAAATGAATGGTTTTTTTAAAAAATGTGATCAAATTATAGAATAAATTTTTAAATTTTCTTAAAAATCTTCCTTTTTCTCCATGTAATTCGAAAATAAAAATATTTCACCCCTGAGAAGTGGTGGGAACTTCCCCCATGATAAAAGCGCCATAGTATATAGGATAGACTTTGAATTAGTAGATTGGGCTACTCCCAAAATTTCATTAAAATCCATGCAGTAGGATAGAATTTGGAGATAATATCTTGTTCTTAATCTCGCGCATTGACTGGCGTAATCGAAATAGAATGAAATGCAAATATTGTAAACTATTAATTTCTCAGAAAAATGAACTAATTTGAAATGAAAGTATGACTATAATATTCTATTGATTTATGCAATAATCTACACATCTATAGTGTGTCCCCGAAATATGGCATCGAACATTTTCTCAAATGCAGGAATTAATGATGCGTAGAACCATAAAATACTTTTAAGTACAGTAGGTGTTTCTAAAATATCAAAATAACGAGTAACTTTGTTATTTTTATAGAATGCCAATATCTAGTACCATAACGATAATAGATCGGCACGATAAAGTTCTCGGGCGGCCCTTCCGTCCAGCGTTTTTGTATAAGGAATCCAAATCTATGACAAAAAGGGGGTTCCTATTTACCATTTTTATTGACCCCCCTTCCTCCAGTGGGGAGTCGTGTTTCATGTCATTCATTGCCAAAAATGCAAGTGCATTATTGCCTTGGAAATTTTAAATAAATTACCCTGTATATTTATCACCATTAAAAAGCAGTATTACCATAACTAAATTTTTATAAAATTTCTATGCCCAAGTCTAGGTTTTTAGTTTTTTTTTAGATATTCCCATTTGTATCTCAAAGCATTATTTAGGTAGGTATTTAAACGTTGACCAATAATTATGGAACTCATAGTACCATAATTTAAAAATATTCTCAAATATACAGGGGCGTCCGTATTGAGAGGGTGACACAAACTTAATTTTTTTTAAATGGAATACCCTGTATATTTTTACATTTTTGGATTTTTCTCAATGTTTACTTTCTTAAAATATAGGGTCTTGTAATATTATACGAGGTATTTTAAAAGATAATTACGTTTTTTTGGTAATTTCGTAGCAATATTTACACCCTGTAGAATTGTAGTGATTTACAATTAAATTGTCTATTTATATTCAAACAATTTTTAATCTACTATTGTCAAACATTAACAGTATAGCAAAATGTTTAATTTTAGTATACAGGGTGGGTCGAAAGTCGAAATGAGTATTTTTTGAGTTTTCTTAAATGGAACACCCTGTATTTTAGTATTGTAATGAAATGATATTTTATGTTACTTTTTTATTTTTTAAGCACACCCTATACCTAAGTGCTTTAATTTGTAATTTATTCGTGATTCTTTAAGCCAAACATTAATTGCAAAAAATATTACGTGAAATTTTATTAGGTGGCCGTGAAAATATCCAATCAAAAATAATTTTTCAAAAAAAAAAAATACAAAATGACCTAGCCTGATCCTTAATTTATAAATATTGGATGAGATGTCCAAATTCATTCGTAGTTAAGGTTGTTGTTGCTTAAAATATTAATCAAACATACAAAATTCTCCCTAGTTGGCTATGACACAATTTGCCCAAACATTTGACATTATACTATTTATATAGTTCAAGTTGATTTGTTACCATGACTAATATTAATTTTTCTGATAAGGAACTGATTAAAATCGCTTTGCGCTAAGAGAGTAACAAAAATAAGCTACTTGCAATAAAAATTTATCATCAGCAATTCCCTGACAGACGACAACCAAGAGGAGAATCTTTTGAAAGTATACTAAAACGGTTTCAACAGACTAGACACTTAGATTGTAAGAACGGTTGTACTAATATGCAGATCCTCAGTGACACTAAGGATAACATTTAATTCCTGTTTTCTTCATTTACAATTTTGTTCAATCAGACTAATCATAATCTAAGTGTCCAGTCCGTTGAAACCGTTCTAGTATATTTTCAAACGTTTCTCTTCTTAGTTGTCGTCTATCAGGGAATTTCTGATGAAAAATTCTTATTGCTAATAACACATTTTTGTTATACTCCACTAGCACAAAAAATCAATCAGTTCCTCATTAGAAAAATTCATATTAGTAATGGTAACTGGCACCTGAAACTATAAAATAGTATAATGTCAATTTTTAGGGACATTCAGTGTCATAGCCGACTAGGTAGAATATTGTATGTTTTTATTAATATTTTGAGCGCACCAACAATCTTAACTACGAATTTATTTGGATATCTCATCCAATATTAATAAATTATGGATCAGGCTAGATTATGATGTATTTTTTTTTCAAAAAATTATTTTTGATTCAATATTTTCACGGCCATCTAATAAAATTTCAAGTAATTTTCCTTGCAATTAATGTTTGGCTTAAAGAATCACGAATAACTTACAAATTAAAGCGCGTAGGTGTAGGGAATACTTAAGAAATAAAAAAGTACCATAAAATATCATTTCATTACAATACTAAAATACAGGGTGTTCTATGTAAGAAAACTCAGAAAATACTAATTCCGAGTTTCGACCCACCCTGTATACTAAAATTTAACATTTCGCTATAGTATTAATGTTTAACAAAAGTAGACAAAATAAAAATAGTTTGAACATAAAATAAAAATTTAATGTTAAATCACTACAATTCTACAGGGTGTAAATATTGCTACGAAATTAACAAAAAAAGGTAATTAATTATCTTTTAAAAGACCTCGTATAATACTACAAAACCCTAAATTTTAAGAAAGGAAATATTGAGGAGAATACAACAATGTAAAAATGTACAGGGTGTTCTATTAAAAAAAAAACAAAAGTTTGTGTCACACTGTCAATACGCACGTCCCTGTATATTTAAAAATATTTTTAAATTATGGTCCTATAAGTGTCCCAACTTTTACTTAAATAACTTTTTTTCGTATCTCTTAAGAGAAACGAGTAATTGGACTTTGTCACACTAATGCCCCACCCTGTATGCCAACTGATGGTAGTCCTTGAAACAAATTAAATATTAAGCTGTTTCTCTTCCTTAAAATTATTTCTATCAATTTTAATGCTAAAAAACTCAAGAAACACATCATCATCCCATTACCTGTACTAACGTTGTAGTCTACTGACCTGACAGTATAAAATTAAATTATCGATCAATGCCAATTTTGGGCAAAATCAGATATTAACTTTACACCCTGAATAAAATTAAACAGCACCTCTAATTTTAAAACTCAACGGTGGAACATAACATTCGTCTCGATGGTTATTCTAAAAAAGCGCCATTAAAAAGCGTAATTACGTTGTCACCAAGATAAAAGAGAATCCTATTAAGCCGCCACCCTTTCAGTTCACTTGTTTTTATGAAACATCCAGAACGTTCCGCGGTGTCCTGAACTATCTCACCGACGATAATCTTCGTCGTTTAGAGAGCCGCCGCTTCAAGGTCCGGATTTAATGTTCCAATTTGAAAAACAACACGAGATTGCCATCGGGCGATGTTATTTATGAATATATGAGAGAAAATAATGAATTTCATTTCTTTTATGGCTTTCGTCCAATTCATCTTATGACTTCCCGATTGCGATATTAGGAAGCTGTCGTCTACGAAATAGTTTAGAGTAAATTTGTAAATTATGCTAGCTCTAAGGAAGTTTATGTGATATACTACGGTATCCAGCAAATAAACAAAGCAGAAATCTAGAAGTTAGATTATTTTGATTAACTATTTATACGGGAAATAAGCCACAATTAAATTGAAAAAAATAATTTTATTAACGTTTGGACGCCCAAATCGGGTGTCATTGTCAAAATACAAAATACTACCAATTAAACAAAAATGTTGTTGCTAAGTAAAATATTCTTCTAATAATTTATTTAATCTGACTCATTTATATTGGCAATGCAGATATATATGATACATTTTAAAGTAGAAGACTTTAAAATGATATTGCCAATATTATTATGAGTTGCGTTCCTGAGACGACTTTACTGAAAGTTAGTTCATTCGATTACATGAAATCAAGCCCAACTCAAGAATATCCGTCACAAAAAAAATCATATCATGTGATCTGTCTTTAAAAAGACAACCAAATGCAACGATGACAGTAAAATTCTCGCGTTAGAGATTCCGTCGGAATGGGACGTTTCATCGCCGCCGTTTCGATGCCGCCGGTTCATCGCCAGTCCATTTCATCGCCGTCCGTTTCATCGCCGGCCGTTTCATCGCCAGTTAATGAGTTGATCTTGTATTATGGGAGTTGATACGACACGACGTTAAATTCAGTTCAAAATTTATGACAAATAAATAGATAAAAAATATTATTATATTAATTTACTGTTCCATTTCTACTTCCCCTACATTTGATATTAAACAGTATTAAATTTGTAGTGTCAAATTATATTTTATATTGTAAAAGTTTAAAAGTCTATTAAAATATTAAGTATGGCAACGGGAATGGTTATATCTCGCATTTCCTAGAATTCCTAATTAATACTAAAAATAAATAATAAATGTAACTGTCTAAAATTGGTCGAAAATTCGAAATATATCAGTTAGCGATTAACTGACTGGCGATGAACCGGCGGCATCGAAACGGTTATTTTTTCATGCAGAACTACCCCATAAAGTTTGTCGCACTTATTTAGAAACACCCTGTATTGATGAAGAACGTGGCTAGTTGTTAAAGTACCTAATTTGTTTATTACCCAACATAAACAAAAGGATCAAAGACGAAAAGGTTAGGAAGGCCTAAGGCTACAATTGGGTTCTAATTTCAATATTTTGTCTATGCTACAATATTCCACAGAGTCTTCCGAACTTTAAGGAAAAACACAGTATGATTGTTACACCCGGTATAAAATGGCATTTATCTGTCTAGCAACAATATTAATACATTGAGATTCTTAAATAATAAAGCTATAAGATACTAAAAAAATTACTCAAATCGGAAAACAGGTTTAGGAAATTCAAGGCATCAAACGTGTATAATTCCCCTAGTGACCTAAATGTTTTGCCCGCCAGTGTATATGGTATTGATATTTTCTCCCGTTCCCGTATATATTGATCCCGTTCTAAGTTGTCCTGTTCCATTCGATCCAATATTGACAATTCCTTATTTATAAACGATAAAGGATAATCATTTTTTAATAAAATTGATGTTAACAATGGTTTTTCTTCTAAAAATGAATTTTCGTTAGGACAAGTAATTTTGGCTCTATCATATAAGGATTAAATGATTCCCTTTTTAACGTTGATGTTGTGATTTGATTTGTAATTGAGATATCTGTTGGTGTGTGTTGGTTTTCTATACACTTGAGTCTCATATCCAGTATCCTTCTTTGAGACTAAAACATCGAGGAAAGGCAGGGTGTTATTGTATTCCTTTTCCGTTGTAAATTTTATTGTCTCTTCTTGATTGTTTATAATATTCAGGAATGTATCCAACAATTCTGATCTATGAGGCCATATTGAAAACACATCATCTACATATCTCCACCATACTGTGGGTTTTAAATTTTGTTTAGAACTGATATTAATTTCGAAATCCTCCATAAATATATTAGCCAATAATGGAGATAAAGAAGAGCCCATTGCTAGACCAAAATTTTGTTTATAGAATTCATTACTTATTTGAAAATAGGTATTATTAGTACATAATGTCAATAACTCCATTACAGCTGATACATTTAGTCTTGTCCTAGTTATCAATGTATTATCATTCTCTAATTTTCGTTTTGATTATGTTTAAAGTTTTATCTAATTGCACATTTGTAAATAAACTGTTTATGTCAAAGCTTACTAAAATATTATTTGAATTAAATTCAATAGTTGATAATTTCTTTAAAAAATATTTTGTACTTTTTATAAATGTGTCATCATTATTAGCAAATGGTTTTATAATGTTTAATAAAAATTTTGATAGTTTACTACAAGGAGAATTGATGGTACTACAAATGGGTCCAAGTGGTATGTTCGCTTTTTGAATTTTCGGCATTCCATAAAAATGTGGCGTCTTACTGTAAAGAGGTGTCATTAATTTTCTTTGATAGTATGTTAGATCATTTTTAAATTTGAATAAAGTTCTATATATTTTGTTTTCCAGTGTCTTCATTGGTTCCTTCGTTCGTTAATTTGGTATAAGGTCCATTTGTAATTAGATCTGTAATTTTGTCCTCATATTGTATTTTATTCATTATTACATTTGCATTTCTTAAAGTTTTTAAAGCTTTCATTTCCTCTTTGTAACATATAAATATAAAATATATGTAACACTTTATAAGTCGTTGAAACACGAAAACTATAATTATTATGATCTTCCACCATATTATATGTTATCAATAACAGGTAGGCATTGTCTCATTTCTAAGATTTTACTCTTTGTATTATGGTTACTATTACAATCAACTTATGTAAATTTTCCGGTACAAAATCTGTAAAACACCTCGGTGTCATTTTGGATCAAAAACTTCTATGGAAAGAACAAATAGAAAATATAATTAGGAAAACAGAAAAAGGGGTAAATATCTTACGAGCAGTTTCACATTCCACATGGGGAGCAGATCCCAATCTCTCTCTCTTTTGATCTATAGAGCTTATATAAGAGCAATAATAGATTATGGATCAGTATTTTATGCGGACGCAGCCGTTATCTACAAAAAATTGAAGTTGTTGTGAACAAATGTTTAAGACTGTGTTTAGGCGCTCTAAAGTCTACTCCGATAAATAATTTATTTATAGAGTGTTCTGAAATGCCTATGACAATAAGAAGATGCAAACTAGACAGTCAATTTTTAATTTAATTACTTCATAAAAAATCCAATATAATTGAAAAAATTCATCGATTGTCAATACAAGATTTAATGAATAAATACTGGCCAAAAAAGAAATCACCTTGTATTGCAGAATGCTATAGACAATTGGCTAAGTACAAGGAAAATACACTACATCAATAAACCTAAGCTATACCTATAGATACGAAGAAACGATGAAAATAGATATAAATTTCCTTCGAGATTATTCGAAATATCTAAATCAAATAAGAAATCTAATGTTTGAAACAGATATAAAATAATTAGTACCAAATTCATATCAAATTTACACCGACGCATCAAAAAACAAGGAGGGAACAGCCTGTGCAATATATGATCCACAAGTTAAGTATAAAAAAATGGTAAAATTAAATATAAACACAAACATATATTCGGCGGAGTTAATAGGTATACTAGAAGCCTTGAAGTATTGTCAACATATTATCACAAATTCAGAAATTGTTATAATAAGTGACAGTAAAAGCGCTTTGTCAAAAATAAAGCACCTGAAGATAACTTCCAAAGCAAATTATATTATTATGGAAATAATCAAAAATATTAACAAATTAAATACAGATTTAAAAAAAATACGGTTATTGTGGGTCAAAGGACACAGCGGAATTATGGGTAATGAACTCGTGGATTCCTTAGCTAAGCAGGCTCTAAAAGAAGGGACTTAATATATTGACTACAAATGTACACCTGAAGAAATTAAAAATATTAGCACTAATATAAAATAATCTGGAGCAAATAATTTGAGGAAATTAAAAAAGTATGTACTATAAAGAAATTCAATGTACAATACCATCAAGACCATGGTTTGCAATGACAACTCTTCCAAAATACGCAGTGAGACAAATATGCCGTTTAAGATTTAACCATGCATTGATTCCAACATATCTACATAAAATTCATTTAAGAGACAATCCATATTGTCAATGTGGAGAAATAGGTGATGCTGAACATATGATTTTAAATTGCCCTCTTATACAAATAAATATAAATATGTTTATAAGTAAATTATACAGTTGTAAAAATATAACACACCCAATAAATTTAACATATATATTATCACAAATTAATAATACAGAATTAATGCAATTATTTATAGAACATATTAAAAATATAAAAATCAAATTATAAACTAACTAACGTAAAGACCGAAATTAAAATCTATTATAATATATAAGTAAACCTGTGTTTTTGCCTGATGTGGTATTTCCACTGACCAGTGGTCATTCCTTATAAAGTATGTAGAATAAGTAGGATAGAAAATGTTAAGTAGATAGGTATAGGAAATTATTTTGTAAAATAAATGAGCAAAATTGGTGAATCGGCGAATGAGCCTTGAAGGGCCCCTAGTCATACAACTCCAAAGAAAAGAAAACTTATGTAAACCTATTAATTCTCGACTATAAATAAGTACTTGTTTGTGTATCGTTTGTCACGTAATACTAAATTTGTAGATATTGATGTTTTAGAATTAAATGTAAGTATGACATTCTCTGTTTTCTTTTTGCTTCGTATCTTGTATGTATACAATTCGAATAAGACATTATGACACATATTCAATTCGAATAAGAGAAACCAGCGTATTCTAGACTAAACATACATAATCATACTTCATTTCTGATGGCCTCATATTATGTTATATAAAGATCATCGTATGTAAAGAAAGCGATAGATGGGACTCATTAGGACACTGTTTCTTAGAACGTTACGAAATAACGATTATTCTATTTTTATAAATAAATGCTTTATTACTGGTAGTAATAAAAGTAAAGTCGGCTTTACTAGCTTGACAAAAAGTATCCTATTATATCAATACGACCGAGATACTGGGGACATGTACTGAGTCGACAAGATATTACAGTCGAACCCGCTTATTAGAATACCGGTTAAAGGAATATCCCGGTTTAACGAATAGAAATTTGAGGACAAGAAACGTTTCTAGTAGCCACCAATGTACGGTTATAAGAATATGCCTGTTATAGGAATATTTTTGCTTGGCACGAAGGCTATTCCAATAAGCGGGTTCGACTGTATATTATTTTTTTGTTTTATACACGTATTTAATGCGAAAATATATCAACTAATATCAACGTCACACACAATTTTTACCGGTTTTTCTTGTGCTGTAGATTAGATATTTTTGAAAATCTATCACGCCAACGTTCTACACACGTTTCTCTCTGCAAATTGCCCCATAAATATCAATAAACGTTACTACAAATGTAAGCGAACAGGCTTAAAATTATACTCCCAAAAGACTAAGTAGGCGTCGAGAGGAGTAAAGGTCCTTTCATATCCTGTGTCGGGATGTTGTACGAGAACCGGCCTTTTTCGACCGCCTTGGGCGCCTTTGTGACTTCCTTGCCAGAAAAGGATGTTGTCTTTTCGCCATATTGTCGACGATTTCCATATATTATAGTACAGTCAACATTTTGTAAAACTGTATTTTTATAAAATAATTGTAAATTTAGTAGCAATTTTGAAAAAACTCAGTTAGATTATCACTAGAAGCACCAACATTTTCCCATACCTAGAAGCACCGGAGCGGTCAAGATGACGGATATTATAATTTTCTATCGCCAGTCGTTTTCGCATCGTTTTTTAATTAAAAAAAAACTATATTGAGTTAATACCTACTAATAAAAGACATTTAGTTAATTTAAATAAATTATTTAATTAATTGATGGATTCGACCGTTACTTGATGGAAGTTCATTTTATCTCACAATAAAACACTGAAAAACGTTTGTTTTTCTATACTTCCACAACATTTATTACAACTATGTTATTACTACAGCTGTTTCGGCAAAGTGCCTTTCTCAAGTGATATATTTTACAATGTGTTTGCCTTTTTAAGTCTTTAACTGAAGAGGTTGAGGAGTGGGGAGCTGTTTGTCTCGAGTTGGTCATTCAGAATTATATCTGTATTTTTCAATTTATTAATTTCCATTGATTCTAAAAGTGATAGCTTAAGGCCTTTCTTTTGAATATGTAGAATTTGAAACTCTTCATTGAAAGAATGATTATGATCTAGAAGGTGAAGTGCGTATGTAGAAGTGTCTGTTTTTCTATTGTTGAAAGCCCTTTTGTGTTCTGCTATCCGTTTGTCAAAAGTTTTGCCAGTTTGACCGATGTAAGTTTTCGGACAGTCACCACAAGTTAGTTTGTACACACCACTCTGTAGTTGCTTTCTCTTTCGGCTTTTATTGTTTTTAATATGTTTGCTTAAGTTGTTGTTAGTTCTGAAAGCTGGTGTTATTCCTTTCTTTTTTATGTATCTGGCTATTTTTGTTGTTATTTTGCCAGTATATGTGAGAGAGCAGAAGGTAGTGGGTTCTTTCTGTGGTGGTGGATACACTAATTTCAAGGCTTTCTTATGGAGTTTTTGGTTTAAAATGTTGTTAACTGTTTGTTCGTTATAGCCATTGTTTACTGCTATTTGTCTAATGATATTTAGTTCTGTCTCGAAGTTATTTTTTGTCATAGGAATTTCTGTCAGTCTATGTATCATGCTATGGTAGGCTGCTAATTTGTGTTGTGTAGGATGGGATGATGAATTGTGTATAGTTGTGTCAGTATGGGTAGGTTTATGATATACGGAGAACTCATGTTTGTTGTGTAGTCTGGTAATCGTTACATCTAGAAAGTTTATGGAATTATTCTGTTCTGTTTCTATTGTGTATTACTATGAAGTGAATTAATGTATGATAGCTATAACAATGGCTATAACGAACAAACAGTTAGCAACATTTTAAACCAAAAACTCCATAAGAAAGCCTTGAAATTAGTGTACCCACCACCACAGAAAGAACCCAGTACCTTCTGCTCTCTCACATATACTGGCAAAATAACAACAAAAATAGCCAAATACATAAAAAAGAAAGGAATAACACCAGCTTTCAGAACTAACAACAACTTAAGCAAACATATTAAAAACAATAAAAGCCGAAAGAGAAAGCAACTACAGAGTGGTGTGTACATGTACAAACTAACTTGTGGTGACTGTCTGAAAACTTACATCGGTCAAACTGGCAGAACTTTTGACACACGGATAGCAGAACACAAAAGGGCTTTCAACAATAGAAAAACAGACACTTCTACATACGCACTTCACCTTCTAGATCATAATCATTCTTTCAATGAAGAGTTTCAAATTCTACATATTCAAAATAAACGCCTTAAGCTACCACTTTTAGAATCAATGGAAATTAATAAATTGAAAAATACAGATATAATTCTGAATGACCAACTCGAGACAAACAGCTCCCCACTCCTCAACCTCTTCAGTTAAAGACTTAAAAAGGCAAACACATTGTAAAATATATCACTTGAGAAAGGCACTTTGCCGAAACAGCTGTAGTAATAACATAGTTGTAATAAATGTTGTGGAAGTATAGAAAAACAAACGTTTTTCAGTGTTTTATTGTGAGAATTATTTAATTATTTAAGCACAATTTATGTAGTAACCAACTTTTTTAATTTTGCTTGTACAAGACCTACAACAATTTTTTTATATAGGTATATGACTTTCACATGTTTTATTTTAGTTTTAGTTCCCAGTTTTCCACTTCTTCTTCTTCTTCAGGTGCTATCTCTGCTATGGAGGTTGGCAATCATCATAGCTATTTTAATTTTTGAGTCAGTAGCTTTGAATAGTTGTTTTGAGCTGCATTCAAACCTCAGCCATGAAATTCGTCTTCTTACGATGCTTCTTCTGCTATATACCCCTCCTTGCATTATGAGTCATACACTGAAAAAATATTGTACATAGTACCAATGAACGCCAATCATTGACTTTTTTTACATTGATTCAATGAAAATTTCGTTAATACTATAAACATGTAGTCATTAAGTAACGACCATATTCATTATTACAATGTAATTCTATTCATTAAAAAATAATGAATAGAATCATTATTCCAATGAGTCTTTTTATCTATCCAATGACTTTTTTCATAATACTAATAATTTGTTCATTGTATATATGAAATTATACATCAGGATTATGCGGTTAAATTAATGAATGTAAAACGTTGCACTAATGTACAGTGTTCTTTAAATTACGACCTCGTTTATTGAATCAATGTTTTCGTAACATCAAATCAATGTTTTCGACTTTGGTTAATAACTCGATACATTGTTTTGATGTAACGCAATCATTGTATTAATGTAATATACTTGAATCAATGATCAATTCATTGTAGCAATGATCTTGTACATAAACCGATACATTTCTTAAAACTCTATAAGTGTTTTTATTGGTGTAAAAAAATCACGTGACAACAGTTGCAGCCTCCTAGCAGACAGTCACCCTACAGACCTGAGGAGCGGTGTTTGGCACTAGTGATTTGGTTGATTTTTCTAAAGTATGTATTTACATATATTTTTAACTGTATTTATAAATTATTTTGTTGGATTTCTATAAAAATAAGTTGTACTTCTATTTCCACTTTTGCAGATTGATATGGACCTTGGAGTGGCATTTGGAAATGGAAATGGACTTATTGATGGATGGGACAGCAATAATTTCGAAAAAATTATCTCCTTTCTCCGGTGTGAAAGTCATATCATTACGGAATGTGAGTAGGTACCTACCTATTTCATTATTCAATCCTGCATATTTAGTGTTAATTAATTTTTGTTCTCTGTAAATTTTTCAAAAGCTAATTCGATAGATAGGTATAAGAAAATATGAACCATTTGACAATATTTCTAAATGATATAATCTTATGAAAGATTAGTAAATTAAATCTTTAGGTGATTAAACCGTAAATAATTGAAAAATATTATTAAATCTTGCAGTCGGTAGTATCTATCAAAGTAAAAATAAACATCTCAACATCTAGCAATTTTTTTTCAGGATAAATTAAAATATTTCTATAAAGTGATACTCAAAAATACAACTATGTTCACTATTTAGATTTATTTTTTTATAATAATTATTCATATAAATTGTAGATGGCTAACATGCAGTTATTCTTTGGGTTCTACATCGATATTTTGTACGAACTAATAAAATATACCATCAGAGATTTCCAGTAATCATTCTTACATCGGGAAGACCCAGCAAGAAGTCGAAGATCATATTAGATTTTTGAAATCTAAGGAAAATGCCATTCAACCATTTGTTTTTTGTATGGGTGGTGATAATTAATCAAAGGGAGATGTTGTATTTATGGAGATGTTATTGTAGATGTATTTATTTTCACGATATCAGGTATACATTTTTTTATATAATATAAATATATTTTTTTTATATTTTATAAGAAGAATCAATTTCTGTTATATTTAGTTATTCAGTTTTTTTCCAAATTACATTATAAAAAGTTGTTTGTGTTAATTAAAAATATATGTTTTTTTTCCTTTAAACTTATAGATATTACTTAACATTAGTTTGAGAATCGGCAAAAAATCGTTGCTTCAACCTACATTTGTAATATTTCTGTAGATATTAAGTCGTCATTTTTTTTACTTATTAACTATTTGTATATTATATACAAATATACACGAAGATGACATTCACTGAACCAAAAAAGTAAGTAAATATAATGAAAAAAACATTGATTCAAAAACGGGGAGCATTAATTTTCGTCCAATGATCAGTATCGTTGGTACAATGTAAGTGGATACATTAACTAATGCTCAGAAACATTAATTTATATGAATTAGTACGTTCATTCAATGTACTTTCGAGTTAAGAATTAATGTACCGATACATTGATTCAATGCACCGACCCATTGATTCAATGCACCGACCCATTGATTCAATGTACCGATACATTGATTCAATGTACCGATACATTGATTCTTAACTAGAAAGTACATTGAATGAACGTACTAATTCATAAAAATTAATGTTTTTGAGCATTAGTTAATGTTCTACTTACATTGGACCAATGATACTGATCTTTGGACGAAAATTAATGCTCCCCGTTTTTAAATCAATGTTTTTTTTCATTATATTTACGTACTTTTTTGGTTCAGTGTAGGATGCCATACTTCTCGCTCCGCATCACATGTCCGAGATACTGTAGCTTTTGTTACTGCCAACGTTTATTATTTGATTGAGGTGTTGTATCTCTGATTTGTTTCCGTTGATATTGTCCTGCCCTTCAGATGATCTTGTCGCAATTTTTCTGCTAACTGAAGTAGGAAAGTTTGCCCAGATATTTGACAACCAGTAACTTCCTTTATTATACAAAATCCAAGCATTTATTCCTACCATATCTAAGATATTAAAAAAGCCTGCAACGGCCATCTTCTTGAAGCTGATTTGGTTGAGAACTGTATGGCCATCTGATCTACAACGTCTACTACGTATTTTGTATGGTTGTAGTAGATAATGGTTTTAGGTTTCTCCTTTTTGTCTATGCCTATTTCAATATTGTTTGAGTATAGAGAATTCAGCGCTAGAACATTTTTGATCATTTTTCTCTGGTACACCTGGTTTCCCTGGTTAGCTCAAGTCTTCGTGTATGAAAATTTTTGATTTGTATAATTCCATCTTTTCGTTTTTCATTGACAGAGGAATATCCTTTCTTGCTCGGCTTATTGTTCCAGTACTCCTGGTAGCCTTCTTTCGTAACACTTTTTATGTATCGTGACATTTCTTCCCTTATTCATAAATGGGCCCATTAGACGGCTAATTACATGTTCCCCTAGAAGTTGATTGTCTGGTCGTTGTTCATCTTTCCGTAGGTAAGGAAATCCGTGCAATAAATATTTGGACTAGACCTTAGCTGTAAGCCAGAATTTTATTCCAAACTTATCGGGTTTATACGCCATGTACTGGGTGAAGTGACATCTTGCCTTTGTGGGAAAAAGCTGTTCGTCGATAGATATATTTTAGCCAGTTGTAGGTGTAGCAAAATATAAAATTCTCTATAAATAAGTTCCATATTGCCGACGCAAGAGCAAATTTATCTGTTGATCATCGCTGGCTCAGCTCTGGTACTTCTCCTCCGTAACAAGGACCGCATTTTTTCTAGGTAGACATCAACATATCCAACAAGTACCTACCTGCAAAAGAGAACTTGTAATCCCTAAATAGATGTAGCAAAGTCCTAAATTTTGAAGTTTCTAGAATAACTATGAATAAGTACTAATACAGCACGTCAAAAATAGAAAGCAGTCAAAATGACCGCCCTGGTGCTTCTAGGTATATATTAACACATCTCAAAAAGTATTTATAGTCCAGTCGGGTTAGACGAATAACAGGTCTAACCTTGCATTATAGTATAGTATAGTTGATCCAAAAGATGGCATAACCCAGACATCCAAAGTGAAAGTTATCCTTCAACACCAAATTGTTCTATATGGTCCACACAATGTCCAGAAAAAAGTCACACCATTTTGAGCGTCGGGTTTGGGGGGGGGGGGGGAGAGGGGGAGAAATTTGTAAATTCGTAGTTTTTTAAGTTTTTCGCCAATATTTCTAAAACTATGCGGTTTAGCATAAACAACCCTCTATACAAAATTGTTCTACATTAAATTTGAAATAAAAAAGGCCCTATGCATAATCTTTCTAAAATGAATGGTTCCAAAGTTACGGAGGTAGTATAGTATAACTGGTCCAAAAAAAGGCCTAACCCAAACATCCAAAGTAAAAGTTTTCCTCCAACACCAAAATGTTCTATATGGTCCACATATTGTTCAGTAAAAAGTTACACCATTTTGAGCGTCCGGTTTGGGAGGGAGATGGGAGGGAAGCCGGTAAATTAGTAGTTTTTTTACGTTTTTCGTCAATATTTCTAAAAGTGTACTTTAGCGTAAATAATGTTATATACAAGAATGTTCTACATAAAATTTAAAACAAAAAATGTTCTATACATAATTGTTATAAAATCAACGGTTCCAGAGTTACGGAGGGTGAAAAGTCGAGGTTTTCGATACTTTTTATATTTTTTGGGCAATATTTATGATATAACTATACCAAAAACCCAGACATCCAAAGTGAAAGTTATCCTCCAACACCAAATTGTTCTATATGGTCCACATATTGCTCAGAAAAAAGTCACACCATTTTTAGAGTCGGGTTTGGGGGGTAGAGGGGGGAGAAATCGGTAAATATAAAAAGTATCGAAAACCTCCACTTTTCACCCTCCGTAACTCTGGAACCGTTGATTTTATAACAATTATGTATACAATCTTTTTTGTTTTAAATTTTATGTAGAACATTTTTCTATAGAACATTCCTTACGCTAAAGCACAGTTTTAGCAATATTGACGAAAAACCTAAAAAAACTACTAATTTACCGACTTCTCCCCCATCTCCCCCAAACCGGATGTTCAAAATGGTGTGACTTTTTACTGAACAATATGTGGACCATATAGAACAATTTGGTGTTGAAGGAAAACTTTTACTTTGGATGTCTGGGTTAGGCCTTTTTTTGGACCAATTATACTATACTACCTCCGTAACTTTGGAACCGTTCATTTTAGAAGGGTTATGCATAGGGCCGTTTTTATTTAAAATTTAATGTAGAACAATTTTGTGTAGAAGGTTGTTCATGCTAAACCGCTTAGTTTTAGAAATATTGACGAAAAACGTAAAAAACTACGAATTTGCAGATTTCTCCCCCTCTACCCCCCAAACCCGACGCTCAAAATGGTGTGACTTTTTTCTGAACATTATGTGGACCATATAGAACAATTTGGTGTTGGAGGATAACTTTCACTTTGGATGTCTGGGTTTGGGTCTAACTATACCATACTATTAGGAGCTGCCCCAAATTTTATTTTTTTAATCTTTAGGGAGGGTCAATAGTAGTGTAAATTTAAAATCTCGACTGAATTGCGCCGTTGCGTTAGCCGCCATCTTGATTTTAAACTAGAACAGTTTTTGCTCAATATCTACGCAATTTTCAACTTTTCGACAAATAGTATACCAACCAAAATTGATAAAAATGTTATTTTCTATAATTTCTATTATCGCAATTTTTTCGTGCGATCGATATTTTCCCAGTTATGGCGGAAAATATTGACAGTTAGAGCATGTTAATTGAATTATTTCGTTTATTATTAGTTTTACGACAAAAATATTCCTATACAAAATAGAGAGAATTAAATTCTACACAATTTTGATTTCCTTCATTTTTTTGCTAAAATTAATATTTTGGGTAGTACGCGTGCGGTAATGGCGCGAGCGTAAAACCTGATTGATTTTATAGCAATTGTTTTTGTTCAATATCTACGCCATTTTCAACTAAAATTGTTCAAAATATAATTTCCTACAATTTCTTTATAGCAATATTTTTCATACCGTTGATATGTTCCGAGTTACATGAGAAAATATTAAAAAATGGTGGAAGGAGCATAATTATTGAATTGAATCTTGTTTCCGAGCAGCCCCAAATTTTATAATTCTATCCTTTAGGAGAGAGCAATAGTAGTGTAAATTTAAAATCTCGACTGAATTCCGCGGTTGCATTAGCCGCCATATTGGTTTTAAATGAGAACTGTTGTTGCTTAATATCTCCACCATTTTCAACTTTTCGACAAAAATGGTGGGAAATATAATTGTTGGAAATGAAATTTCCTACAATTTATTTTGCACAATTTTTTTATGCGATCAATATTCTCCGAGTTAAGGGGGAAAATAGTGGAAGCGGAGGGGAAGCATAATTATTGAATTGTCTCATTTATTATTAACTTTCCGACATAATTATTCACAAACAAAAATAAAGAGAATTATATTTTATACAATTTTTTTAAACTTCCAATGAAACATCAACCAAACTAAGTATATAAAAGACATAAATAATAACTTATATGCATTTAATTCACTTAATTTTATTAACTAGCTGGTTTTATTGGTTGAATTTTTCTGTCGATATTTTAAGTTTCATGTTAGCTAATATATTTTAATATTTCAACAATTTTTTTTTTAATTTTAGACCCTGTTGGGGGGAATTTTCCCATTCCACCCCTTATAGACCCGCCACTGGTTCTCTTGAAAAATTGTAGTAAATCGTAATGACAACAATTTCAGTTCTTACACTTTTTGTCGAAAAGTGGAAAATGGCAATATTGAACAAAAACAATTGCTATAAAATCAATCACGTCTTACGCTCGCACCTTTACCGTAAACGTACTACCCTAAGGTGAAACAGTAGCGATCAACAGGTAGCGAAAACGCGTTCCAAGATTGCGGCTGTAATTTTGAATATTTTTTCGAGATATTTGGCACACGTATTCTTAATAAAATAAAGAATGGCGGTACAGAGCCCAATTTGAAAAATATATTAATATTATGTGGAAATTACTCTGTAATTAAATACAATATTAAAAAAACGAATCTGTACCGCCACTAAGAAGAACAAAAAGATACACTTTCTTCAAATAAACTTTTTTATCCGATGCCTAGATTTTGTGTCATTTTGGAACTACTAATAAAATAAAAAATTTTAGTACATAGTTCCAAAATGACACAAAATCTAGGCATCGGATAAAAAAGTCTATTTAAAGAAAGTGTATTTTTTTGTTCTTTTTAATGGCGGTACAGGCTCGTTTTTTAATATTGTATTTAATTACAGAGTAATTTCCACATATTAATATATTTTTCAAATTGGGCTCTGTACCGCCATTCTTTATTATATTACGAATACGTGTACCATAATATATCTCGAAAAAATATTCAAAATTATAGCCGCAATCTTGGAACGCATTTTTGCTACCTGTTTATCGCTACTGTTTCCTCTTAAATATTGATTCTATCAAAAAAATGAACGATATCAAAATTGTACAAAATTTAATTCTCTTCATTTTTGTATAGATACATAATTTGTTGTAAAACTAATAATAAACGAGATAATTCAATAATTTATTAATCATGCTCCAACTGTCACTATTTTCCCCTCATAACTCGGAAAATATTGACCGCACGAAAAAAATTATAATAAATGGAATTATAGAAAATCGCATTTTCAACAATTTCAGTTACTACAGTTTTTGTCGAGAAATTGAAAATGGCGGAGATATTAAGCAAAAACGGTTCTCGTTTAAAATCAAGATGGCGTCTAACGCAACGGTGTAATTCAGTCGAGATTTTAAATTTATACTAATATTGACCCTCCCTAAAGATTAGAAAAATAAAATTTGGGGCAGCTCGTAATGCAAGGTCAAATGCTATCCCGACTGGGCTATTTTACACTAAGTACCTGCAAAGGAGGAATTATAATCCTCAAGTAGATCTAGGAAAAGTCCTAAATTATCAACTTTCTAAAACAACTAGAAATAAGTAATACAGAAGACCAAAAATAGAAAGCAGTCAAAATGACCGCTCTGGTGCTTCTAGTGTTAAAGAGGAGAACACATCTAAGGCTACGGCTCCACGGGCGGGAAATTGACGCTAGCAGTAGCCGTAAAACGAACTTAAGGTTCCGCGGAACGGAATAGGAATAGCCGAACTGAACCGACTACAGGACTTGTGCGTAGTTGGTTCAGTTCGGCAATTCCTATTCCGTTCCACGGAACCTTAAGTTCGTTTTACGGCTACTGCTAGCGTCAATTTCTCGCCCGTGGAGCCGTAGCCTAAGCGACCACGATCGTGATCGCGTCCACGGTAGCGATGGCGATCTTGGTTTCTTTAGAAAGCAAACACATCGGACCGATAGCGACCTGCGATTTCATTAGTATGTATAAATAATGCAAGTGGAAATATAGTATATAAAATGAGCGATTTACAATAAGAAGAAGCATTGCTTGCTATTGTATTGTTGGATGAACAAAGGCAATTTCATCGAATTCGAGGATAAATAAAAAAAGAAATTTACTAAAAGATATGCGTAGGATTTCTATTTTTTTTCATTTACAAATACAGATATTTATGCAGTTTATTTTGCAGAACAAAAAGAGACATGTGGGAAGAAAATATCAGCCCGAGGCTCAAACACCAATAGTATGATACAATTCATTCAAAAGATGGCATAACCCAGACATCCAAAGTGAAAGTTATCCCCCAACACCAAATTGTTCTATATGGTCCATATAATGTTCAGGAAGACGTCACACCATTTTGAGCGTCAGGTTTAGGGGGAGAGGGGGGAGAAATCGGTAAATTCGTAGTTTTTTACGTTTTTCGTCAATATTTCTATAACTATGCAATTAAGCATCTACAACCTTTTTTTACAAAAATGTTCTACATTAAATTTGAAACAAAAAAGGCCCTATGCGTAATCCTTCTAAAATGAACGGTTACAAAGTTACGGAGGTAGTATAGTATAATTACTCCAAAAAAAAGGCCTAACCCAGACATCCAAAGTAAAATTTTTCCTCCAACACAAAATTGTTCTATATGGGCCACATATTGTTCAGTAAAAAGTTACACAATTTTGAGCGTCCGGTTTGGGGGGAGATGGGGGAGAAGTCTATACAAAAATGTTCTGCATAAAATTTAAAACAAAAAAGATCCTATGCATAATTGTTATAAAATCAACGGTTCCAGAATTACGGAGGGTGAAAAGTGGAGGTTTTCGATACTTTTTATATTTTGTGGGTAATTGATGATGATTTTGGGTGGTGAGGTTGACGTTTCTTCAAGGGCATACCATCGGCCACTGAAATAGCAAATTTTATTTACAAAACACAATTCTATTAAAGAAAATTTCTTTTATCAGTAATAATATTATAAATTGACAAAGAAATTTAAAAAGTTAATCAACTATTTTCAATGGAAAATAAGCCACAATTTTACCAAAAAAAATGATTTTATTAATGTTTCGACGCCCTAGTCGGGTGTCGTTGTCAAAATACAAAATAATACTAGTATTATTAGTATAATACTAATACTAAAATGATTTTATTAACGTTTCGACGCCCAAGCCGGGTGTCGTTGTCAAAATACAAAATAATACTAGTATTTTTAGTATAATACTAAAACTAGTATTACTTTGTATTTTAACAACGACACCCGACTTATGCGTCGAGACGTTAATAACATCATTTTTTTGGTAAAATTGTGGCTTATTTCCCATTGAAAATAGTTGATTATAAAAATGCCTCAAGAAAATAGCTTCAGAACAACATTCTCAAACCGTTGATTTTATAACAATTATGCATAGAACCTTTTTTGTTTTAAATTTTCATTAATTCTTATAACAGACAACTTAAAAGAGATTATAACTATGCCTACTGAGTTAGATACCGCCTGTAAAAAAGTTGGTTTAAACATAAATTTTGGAAAGACACAATACATGACAAACCTGGTACCAAACGAAAATCCAAAAGTCCACGTCAACGAAATATCATTGGTCCATAAATAAAAATACTTAGGGCATGAAATCCAAATTGCCAGGGACAATCAAACTGCCGAATTACAGAGAAAGATCACCTTAGCATGGGCCGCATATAGAGCTCTATCAGACTTCTTCAAGAGCAACTTGCCAAATTATTTGAAAAGGAAGACGTCCAACCAATGTGCGCTTCCAGTCATGACTTACGGCGCCGAAACATTATCGTTAACCCAGCCACAACAACAAAACTTACAGTGGCCCAAAGAAGAATGGAACGGTCACTACTTGGACTGACTCTCTTCTTCAAAAGAACATTTTGTTTCCATGAAAGATTTATACCGAATATTATATTGATTAAAGCTCTTTCGATAAAATCGGTCTGGTCCGTCGAATGAGCAGCCATTTACCTTTTTTTTCTTCCGCGTCTTCCAATTTATCAGAATGACGAATGAATCAGTACACGCCAAAATTTAATCTTTGGATTAATTTCAATCTTTCCTTCGTTTCTCCATTCGGGAATACAATTTGGCTTGGGTATGTCTATGTATATGTTACTGTATTATGGGGTTCAAGATTTGGCTAGTGTACCAAGCTGAATTTCTTCTAAAATTAAGACCCGTACTCTTCGCTACTCCAGCTTTCATCGTAAGAAAATGTTCTATACTACAGGTCAACAGCAAGCCGATTCGTGTTACAGCTCAATCTGAGGTAACGTGAGTTCAACTCTTTCTTAACTTTCATTGATCAAAATATTTGATTATTCTTTATTGTTATTAATTATTTAATGTTACTTAATATTATCGTGCAGTCTGCAGTTTAAACATATTTAACTACTAGATACTTAAATCCGAGGTAGAAGACGCAATAAAACGGATGAAAAACAGGAAAGCTGTAGGGCCTGATAATATCGAAGCTCAATTTTTAAAACTCTTGGAGGAAGAAGGAATAAACTGGATCACGGCTCTCTTCAATAAAATATGAAATACAGGAATCATCCCTGATAAATGGCTAGAATCAGAATTCATAGCGATACATAAAAAACAGGGGGCAAAAAGTGCGAAGAATATCGAACAATCAGCCTAATGAGCCATAAGTTGAAACTGTTTCTTTGAGTCATCCATGGAAGAATTTATAAGAAGTGCGAGGAACAAATTAATATCGGACAGACAGTTCGGGTTCATTAATGCCGTTGGTACCAGGGAGGCACTTTTTGGAGTACAGGTTCTGATTCAGTCAAACCTCATTTGACTGAGTTCAACACCAAAAGATGATTATCATTTTGAAAGAAGCTGACTTGGATGACAAAGAGAGGGATGTACTCAGAGATAATTTTTAACGAGGCTTTATACGAAGTAGACGAAGACATCCTTCTAAATGGAGAAAGAGTAAACAATATTAGATGTGCCGACGACATCATGGTGATAGCAGATAGTTTAGAGGGATGATTATCATTTTGAAAGAAGCTGACTTGGATGACAAAGAGAGGGATGTACTCAGAGAGAATTTTTAACGAGGCTCTATACGAAGTAGACGAAGACATCCTTCTAAATGGAGAAAGAGTAAACAATATTAGATGTGCCGACGACATCATGGTGATAGCAGATAGTTTAGAGGGACTTCAGAGGCTAATGGACAGAATCAACGAGTACAGTCAACAATACGGACTAAACATTAATACCCAAAAAACCAAACAAATAATTATCAGCAAGGAGAATATAAACAGGGCTCACCTGTACATTAATGGAACGCAGATAGAGCGCGTAAAACAGTAATGCTACCTGAGAACTATTATAAATGAGCAGTGGAACAACGTACAGGAAATAAAGTGCCACATAGGAAAGGCAAGAACGGTTTTTAACAAAATGAGCGCCACTTTCAAAAGCCACAACATATCCCTAGATACAAAAATAAGACATTTGAGATGTTATGTTTTCTCTATATTATTGTACGGAGCGGAAGCATGGACGCTTACAAAGGCCACTATTAAAAGACTTGAAGCGTTTGAGATGTGGCTCTATAAAAGTATGCTGAGAATACGCTGAACAGCAAGGATCACGAACAAGGAAGTTTTAGAAAGAATGATGAAGGATTCGGAGATTGTGTTTACCATCAAACGTAAAAAAGTGCAGTATCTGGGACAAGTTACGAGAAATCAGCACCGTTACTTCCTGCTGCAGTCCATATTGCAAGGTAAAGTCAAAGGTAAGCGAGGACCCGGTAGAAGGAGATATATATCATGGCTGCGGAATTTGAGAACATGGTTTAAGAAAACTTCAATGGGACTGTTTCGAGCCGCGGCGAAGCAAGGTTATGATGGCCAATATGATTTTCAACATCCGAAACGGATAGGAACCAAAAAAAGAAGTGTTTTTCCTTTTCCTAGCAATTTCCATAGTAAAAATTAAATATGTTACGAATAAATAAATAAGCTAAAATGATAACCACTGTTGTTCTTGTTTATAATAATTATGTGTAAAAGGTCAAACGCGTTTAAGATTTTTTACATTGTGTAATCATTTAAGATTATCAGGTGTTATCAACAAAGTAATCAACATTAACTATTTGTAATATGTAATAAACAAGGAAGATTATACCGAAATGCCATTGACCCTGTCGAAGTTAATATTGTGATGATAATGTCTTTCCTTTAATATTAGACAAGGCGCATCTGTAAAAATATTAGTAGATTTGGACGTTGAAAGGTGACTCAAATTTTTTTGCAGAAATTGCTTGAAAATAACTTAAATAATAATATTTGAGTTATCTTCCCTCTCAAGAAGGTCCGGAACATTGTTTAAATAATCAAAATATCAAAAAATGAAGGAAAATTTTGATTTTTTTCTTCGTTTTTTGATTATAACTTAAAAAGTGTTCATTTACGAGAAAAGTTGTACTGACATAAAAGTTGTGCAATTAAATTTCCTACAATGTAGAATTGGTTAAAAATTTAAAAAATAGTTACCCTTGTTGCAAAATAGCAATAATTGCGAAAAACCATACAAAAACAAGATTCGCATTTTACGTTTTTCAACCGTTTATGCTACACTTAGGACCTTCATATTTCACCCAGAAAAACTTTATGATACAGTAAAATAGTTCTGTAAATTTCATTAAGATCGGTTTAATAGATTTTGCAAAATAAATTTTGCAATCCAGCTTTCGCAAAAAAAATTCATTTTTTTTTAATGTTGCTGGACTGAAAATAGAACAAATAGCAAGTTGAATTTTTTTTGCTTATAGAAGTGTACTGTACCTTTCCTTTGCAATTTGCAAAATTAAAATCGATTAACTACCACGGCGTCAGGATTTTTTTTAAATAATCATTAATTATTGGTGCTACGTGCAGAACAGCGGATAGTTCGCTCTGATTGGGCATTCCAATGACCTTTGATAATGATTGATGCATTTTAATTTTCATTACATTTCGATATAAATAAATAAATCTGTTTATTGCAAAATAAAAACACATACTCTATCTTTTTAAATAACACTCTTTTAGCAAAAACTTTCTTTGTTCATATATTTTAACTTACAGGATAAACGTTTATTATTTTTAAACATATGCAATTGTTTAAACAATATTTCACAGGCAATAATAAAATTAGTTTGATTTTTGTGGAATTAAAATATTAAAATACAACAAAATATAGTCAAGTATATTCAAATGGGAAATAAGCCACAATTTTACCTAAAAATGATTTTATTAACGTTTCGACGCCCAAGTCGGGTGTCGTTGTCAAAATACAAAATAATACTAAATAAACAAAAATGTTGTTGCTTAGTAAAAAATTCTTCTAATAATTTATTTAATCTGACTCATTTATATCGGCAATTCAGACACGTATTATACATTTTAAAGTAGACGACTTTAAAATGATATTGCCAATATTGATGAGTTGCGTTCCTGGGACGACTTTACTAAAAGATAGTTCATTCGATTACATGAAATCAATCCCAACTCAAGAATATCCGCCACAAAAAATCATAGCATGTGATCTGTCTTTAAAAAGACAACCAAATGCAACGGTGGCACTGAAATTCTCGCGTTAGAGATTCCATAGTAAATCACGAGGGAAAACCAGGAAAAAACCTCGTGATACTATCCCGACATCGTAAGTATTTGGGTTTACATTTAGTTTACTCTCAAAACTAATACCAAATTCTGACTTGATATTTTAAATTTTAAATAATACTAAAATACTAAATATGCACTAACTCGATATGTTACTGATTTACTAATTGTGGTATTTTCTTTCTATTGACTTCCTCCTTTAATATGGGTAACCACATCCTACTGCATTCTACCGAGGAATTTGCGACACAATTGGTTTCATTTAGCCTAATTAGAGCCGCTTCTTTGATTTCTCTCTTTTTACTATCTGCTTCTTTTAGGACTATACTTGAATCTCTCCACTGAACTCTATGTTCATTATCCCATGCGTGTTGACATATTTGAGATCTATCAAATTTTCTATTTTTTATATAAGACTGATGTTCATTTATTCTAACGTCTAATGGTCTTGACGTTTCACCTATATAAAATTGTTCGCATTCACAAGGTATTTTATAAATACAATTCTTTGTTCTTTCTTGTTCACTGTTAGGTTTAGTTTTAGATAGAATAGATCTCAATGTGTTTGTTGTTTTGAATGTTGTTGATATGTTGAATTTATTTCCTATTGTTTTAAGTTTCTCGGATAGTCCTTTTACATATGGTATTGATATTTTCCTCGTATTATTTCTTGTGAATGTTGTAGGATCCCGTTCTAAGTTGTTCTGTTCCATTCGATCCAATCTTGACAATTCCTTATTTATAAACGATATGGGATAATCATTTTTTAATAAAACAGATGTTAACAATTGTTTTTCTTCTAAAAATGAATTTTCGTTAGAACAAGTAATTTTGGCTCTATCATATAAGGATTTAATGATTCCCTTTTTAACGTTGATGTTATGATTTGATTTGTAATTGAGATATCTGTTGGTGTGTGTTGGTTTTCTATACACTTGAGTCTCATATCCAGTATCCTTCTTTGAGACCAAAACATCGAGGAAAGGTAGGGTGTTATTGTATTCCTTTTCCATTGTAAACTTTATTGTCTCTTCTTGATCGTTTATAATATTCAGGAACGTATCCAACAATTCCGATCTATGAGGCCATATGGAAAACACATCATCTACATATAAAAAATAGAGAATTTGATAGATCTCAAATATGTCAACACGCATGGGATAATGAACATAGAGTTCAGTGGAGAGATTCAAGTATAGTCCTAAAAGAAGCAGATAGTAAAAAGAGAAAAATCAAAGAAGCGGCTCTAATTATGCTAAATGAAACCAATTGTGTCGCAAATTCCTCGGTAGAATGCAGTAGGATGTGGTTACCCATATTAAAGGAGGAAGTCAATAGAAAGAAAATACCACAATTAGTAAATCAGTAACATATCGAGTTAGTGCATATTTAGTATTTTAGTATTATTTAAAATTTAAAATATCAAGTCAGAATTTGGTATTAGTTTTGAGAGTAAACTAAATGTAAACCCAAATACTTACGATGTCGGGATAGTATCACGAGGTTTTTTCCTGGTTTTCCCTCGTGATTTACTATGGAATCTCTAACGCGAGAATTTCAGTGCCACCGTTGCATTTGGTTGTCTTTTTAAAGACAGATCACATGCTATGATTTTTTGTGGCGGATATTCTTTAGTTGGGATTGATTTCATGTAATCGAATGAACTATCTTTTAGTAAAGTCGTCCCAGGAACGCAACTCATCAATATTGGCAATATCATTTTAAAGTCGTCTACTTTAAAATGTATAATACGTGTCTGAATTGCCGATAAAAATGAGTCAGATTAAATAAATTATTAGAAGAATTTTTTACTAAGCAACAACATTTTTGTTTATTTAGTATTATTTTGTATTTTGACAACGACACCCGACTTGGGCGTCGAAACGTTAATAAAATCATTTTTAGGTAAAATTGTGGCTTATTTCCCATTTGAATATACTTGATTATAAAAATGCCACAAGAAAATAGCTTCAGAACAACATTAACAAAATATAGAGTAAAACAAAAATATATTTTATATAGAAATTTTGGTGGAAATCAACTTGTGTAAATCGAACACCGCTGTCCTGCGCGTAGCACCAAAAATTAATGTTTATTTAAAAAGTTTCCTGACGCCGTGGTAATTAATTGATTTTAATTTTGCAAATTGCAAATCAAAGGTTCAGTACACTACTATAAGCAAAAAAAATTCAACTTGCTATCTGCTTTATTTTAAGTCTTGCAACATTAAAAAAAAATGATTTTTTTTTGCGAAAGCTGGATTGCAAAATTTATTTTGCAAAATCTATTAAACCGATCTTAATGAAATTTACAGTGTTGTTTTAATATATTATATAGTTTTTCTGGGTAAAATATGAAAGTCCTAGGTGTAGCGTAAATGGTTGAATAACGTAAAATGTGAATACTTGTTTTTGTATGGTTTTTTTCGCAATTATTGCTATTTTGCAACAAGGGTGACTATTTTTAAAATTTTTAGCCCATTCTGTATTGTAAGAAATTTAATTACGCAACTTTTATGTCAGTATAACTTTTCTCAGAAATGAAGAGTTTTAAAGTTATAATCAGAAAACCAATAAAAAAATCGAATCCTCCTTCATATTTAGACATTTTGATTATTTAAACAATGTTCCGGACCATTTTGAGTGAAAGGATAACTCAAATATTATTATTTGAGTTATCTTCAAGCAAATTCTGCAAAAAAAATTGAGTCACCTCTCAACGTCCATCTCAAAACAGATGCGCCCTGGACTATTTTGTAAATTGAAACGCATTGAAAACGCCAGAGTCGCCTTCGATAAACTGAAGGAAATTATCATTAATACAGATATTATACAATCCTTAAAATCAGACTAATATGCTCCGACAAGGGCTGGACCCTTACAGGGACACTATAATGAAAAAATTGGAGGCTATCAGGAGGAATAACAATATTTTGGCCATGTATTGAGATTGAGACATCCAAAAGGGAGATACAACTATGAATGCGCAAAGTATAGAGGAATATCTAGAAGGATAGAGAAATATCTACAATATTTAGAGCAGTGGTGCTCAGACTTGTACTGCATGGGATCTACCACATAAACTGCAAGCGTCCAGCGATCGACTGATAGTAAAAAAAGCAATTTTGAAAATAAAAAACTTTGTTGCACATTTCTATTTGATAGTTTTAACTACAGAGAATTGTAATTAAAGTCATGTTTTTCATCTTATTATTTGGATATTAATGCATGGCACTGCATATCATCCAGAAGTTTTCCATATGCTCGTACGTAATTACCGAGGGCCAAATGCAAGCATGATGAGAGATATTCGTCATTTAGTTGATTACGCGATACTTTGATGTCACTACCTCAATTTGGGAAACTGCAGACTCACACAAGGAAGTTGATCCAAAGAATTCTGTAAGCTTCGAAGCTATTTGCCTCAAAGACGAATATTTGTCAGACAATATGAAAGACCAATTTCGTATTGATCGTTCTGGATTTAAGGGGATAGGCATCTTGGTCCAATGCTATTTAAATGTATCAATTTTTTTCAAATCCTGTAAAAACTAATAAGTATTTTTGAAAAATTTAAACGCAGAATGAAAAGTTACATTATTAACGAGGGCAGAAGCCTCTTAGAATAAACAAAACGTTTCTTTTGATTGAAATATTTGAAATTAAAAATCACACTAAATTTTCTCTTTTTTTTTTCACCCCTGTAACTTGTTAAAATAAACATTATAGGAGTTAAAATTTAAAATATATGCCATTTTTATTCAGTTGCAATGCGAAGGCAAAACAATCTTATTTTTCACTTAGAATACGGAGCGCAGTCCAGCACTCTGAATCGACGATTTTCGGCTCTTATTGGAGTCATCATCAGAGAGGCGTAGGCCTGCTGCTCTATACTCGAAGTGACCAACCATGAAAGCTTACCCCCACATGGCAACTGACGTGTATGGATTAGGTGACTAGCGTCATCTGGCAATTGAAAGGTAAAGTTTTATTATAGGAGTTTTCAGGGATTTTCAGCCTTCGGTAATAATGTAATCTTTCATTCTGTGTGTACATTTTTCAAAAATACTTATTAGTTTTTTCAGGATTTGAAAAAAATGAATGCGTTTAAATTGTATTGGACCAAGATTTTGCGCCTACCCCATTAACGAGTATATCCGAAATTATTTTTAGTACCTCATTTTGGACGGACATAATCTCCATATTGAGTGTAATGGATATTTAAATGGCAATTTTTTACCTCACTTCACAAGAAAATGAATTAGCATGAATGTTACAATATCTGTCAGTTTTTGAAGTTATACTTCTTTACCGGCGATAGAGGGTGATTTTTTTATATAAATCTCCACTAGGAAGAATTTCCTGTAGCTGGCTGTATACCATTAATTACAAGTAAAATTTAATAAAAAATTTTGGTCTTGGTAAAAGGTATATTATTTTAAAAAGCCCTATAGGGCTACAAACATCGAACAGAACGTTTTCGCTCTAAAAAGAGCATCATCAGTGTTGCAAGAACATGGTGAGCCAACCAAAAAATACGAAGGTCAAAGCCTTTCAAAAATGGACTAAAAGTCACATCAAAATGCTAACATAGCAAATTCCAAAGGATGGATATAATCCCTAAGGATATGGCCCTAGGATAACATATGACTCCCACACGTTGTAAGTGGGTCAAAGGTAACAAATTAGGTCATTATGTTACAAGAGCTGACAGGCAACTGAGTTGCCTGTCAGCTCTTGTAACATAATGACCTAATTTGTTACCTTTGACCCACTTACAACGTGTGGGAGTCATATGTTATCCTAGGGCCATATCCTTAGGGATTATATCCATCCTTTGGAATTTGCTATGTTAGCATTTTGATGTGACTTTTAGTCCATTTTTGAAAGGCTTTGACCTTCGTATTTTTTGGTTGGCTCACCATGTTCTTGCAACACTGATGATGCTCTTTTTAGAGCGAAAACGTTCTGTTCGATGTTTGTAGCCCTATAGGGCTTTTTAAAATAATATACCTTTTACCAAGACCAAAATTTTTTATTAAATTTTAATTTTTTTATATGTTAAAACCTATCAGCCCGGCGCATGCGCATTATAACTTTGTTCTGATTATATGTTCAAATGACATGTCAAAAATTATCCGATATGGCAGCTGTGGTTTGGAGGTAAAGGTAAAGGTAAACAAATGTATAATATATTAGTTTTATTGTTGTGAGGACAGAAACAAAAAAGTTTATAATATTGTAGTGACTTTTAAATAGTTTTTAAAAGCAACAGGTACGTAATAATTGTTAATGTATCATGGGTATAAACCTACCTATTTGATCTGCCAAAATACATAGTATATAATACTTTTATTTATATAATTTGATTACCATCAAAATTTCTATCAATATTCACCTAATATATTGTTTTTTTACTCTATGTTTTGTTGTATTTTTTCAATTCTAAATCATTTCAATTCAAAATTAAAATAATTTGATCAATTTTCAAAATATTAAAATAACACAAGTTTAATCCGTTTAGTTAGTCGATCTTCGTAAATAATGACACATAGTGTCCGTGGCTAAGCGGAGAAGGCGAATGAATTCCAGTACCAACCGCTCTTATCAGCGCTGGTTCGAGTCCCAATAGAAACTTTCTTTTTTGTTTTTTTTAATACATTTTATGATTGTAAGTATATTTATTATATAATTGTATTTTCAGAAAATACGTATTTAGTTAAAAAAATTTTCGACAATTAATGTTCAGACATCATTTGTGGCTTGTTTAATGTGTTTGTGTGTGTTTTATTCTTTTATTATTTTAATTTTTGGCACTGTTCTAATAAAAATGTTTGAGAAGTAGTAAGTATAAATTAGTTTAATATTTAAACAAAATATAAATAAAAAGTATATTGATTTCGTTTAAATCATATAATAGAAGTATAACTTCTTACGTGCGTACAAAGTACACACACATTCTTTTTTAAATCAGCCACGCGTCTTTCAAACTCGCTATGAACTGCTTGCAGCTCCGTCTCCTGATAAACATAATTCAAATAAGCGGATATCATTTTTTCAACGATGAAAAGTTCTGTAAGTCCTTTCTGTTCATTTGATTAATCAGTAATTTCAAATTGTTGACAAAAGAATGTACTGTGCTTATGGTAGGGGAGCAAAGTATGCTAAATGTGCAGTCACTCGAGCGCTTTGGAGACCTATTGGGTTGTGAAGAGTAGGTCATAAAACCAAAAAAAGTTAAGTAATATTTTCCATTTTAGTGGGCGCTTGCCATTTTTTAATTTAATTTTCCATTTCCAACAATCGTTTTTTCCGATTATAACGCCATCTATGCATAATTCGAAAAAATGTTTCGAATAAAAGTTACTCATTTTTTCGTAAGGAATCCAAATCTACAATAAAAAATGAGGACTCCTATTTAAGATTTTAAAGTAACCCCCACCCCACCTTCGTGGCGGGTCGTGTTTGGTGCCATTCGATAGATTTTTAAAAAATATTAAATAAGTGTATTTAACAGTTTTTCGATCTGATGTTCATTTCGCGAAATATCGCGGGATTCGTATTTAAAATATTAAATTTACCCCCCACCCCTCTCCGTGGGAAGTCGTGTTTGGTATCATTTGATAGATTTTTAAAAAATATTGAGCATATATTTTTTAGTTTTTCGATCTGTCATTCATTTCGCGAAATATTCGCTTTATTCTTGTGAAATTTTGGGACTCGCCCATTTCCTTACGCCCGGCTCAAATCGTCAGATTTTTGAAATATACTTTCTTTTGTATGTGTTTAACTTACCTTATCTTAATCTGACAATTTCGAGTTTTTTTAAGGATAGATTTTTATTTTCGGGCCCCCCTTAACGAACTCCCCTGTGTTAAGAGCCAATATATGGTAGAGGTACATCTGCAGGGTACCAGGTTTCTCCCCATATGATAATCTGACGCGCTCGAGTAACTGCAAAAATCCCCGCTTGGGCTCCCCTACCATTATCATATCTATAATTGTTTTATTTTTATCCTGTAGTTCTAGTCCTGTCGCCAGGGGGGGTACAACGGCCTCGTTAATTCAGATGGACTTACCCAAGTTTTTTTTATGTATTTTGACCCGTAGAACACGAATTTTTTGGGTAACAGTTGATCCGGATGTCGATAAGATTGTTATAGACCAAGAACTTGAGGAATCAAATAACAGCGATTTTTGGCAAAACAAAACAATATTTTGTATTTTTTGGGTCATTTTAAGCAAAAAATATTTCTACAAGTTTTTTAGTAGGATGCACAGTTTTCGAGATAAACGCGGTTGAACTTTCAAAAAATCGAAAAACTGCAATTTTTAAACCCGAATAACTTTTGATTAAAAAGTAAAATAGCAATTCTGCTTAGCGCCTTTGAAAGTTCAAGTCAAATTATGTCGGTTTTGATTATTTGCAGTGCTAAAAATTTATTGTGTTATTGTTAAACAAAGCTACAAACAACTAGTGCGTGAGTGATGTTTCTATGATTTCTCATTTAAAATCAAACGAGTAGGTAGAATAGGTACTAGTGCAATCAAGACTATTTCTACGTTACATGCGTTAAAACGCATGTAAAAGCACGGGAAACCCTACGTATTTATAGCTTTGTTAAACAATAAAAAAATAAATTTTTACCAATGCAAATAATCAAAACCGATATAATTTGACTTAAACTTTCAAATGCGGTAAGCAGACTTGCTATTTTATTTTTTAATCAAAAGTTATTCGGGTTCAAAAATTGCAATTTTTCGATTTTTTGAAAGTTCAACCGCGTTTATCTCGAAAACTGTGCATCCTACGAAAAAACTTGTAGAAATATTTTTTACTTAAAATGGCCCAAAAAATACAAAATATTGTTTTGTTTTGCCAAAAATCGCTGTTTTTTGATTCCTCAAGTTCTTGGTCTATAACAATCTTATCGACATCCGGATCAACTGTTACCCAAAAAATTCGTGTTCTACGGGTCAAAATACATAAAAAAACCTTGAGTAAGTCCATCTGAATTAACGAGGCCGTTGTACCCCCCCTGGCGACAGGACTATTCCCACTTAAGGAGGTTCAAATGATTTGCAATACAAAAGCCAGATCACCGAGCCATTTTTCGTTTTGAAGTAAATGAGCGTCTACCCCCCGTTCTTCTAGAAAAGAAATTATTTCGGGAAGTAACTCCTGGAACCTATCTAAAAATGTTCCACGGTTCAACCATCTCATATCTGTTTGCAGAAGTAAATAGTGTGTTCCGCAGGGTCGCTAGCTTTCCATTGCGCTTTAAGAAGACGTCATTGCAAGCTTCGCACTCTGATTGAATTCACAGTTTTTATTGTTATCTTCATGACGTCGTCCATATTTAAAATTTTTTAACACAAAACTTGCTGGTGAATGATACAATGAAATGAAAAAAACGATGGAAAGTCATCGTTAGTTCGTAATAATTCAACACATCTATTGTTAACGCCAGTCATGAATGGTGCACCATCTGTTGTAATACACACTAGTTTGTAAATCGCTAGCTCGTATTGTTTTACAAAATTAAAAAAAAAACGTTGTAAATATCTTCTTCGCGAGGTTTTTCTTTCAGAGGCAGCATTGTTAACAATTTTTCTTTAGCCAAATTTCTCTGATAGCAGACATATCATTTCAATTTGTATTTTTTCTGTGAATCGCGATTGACTTCAAAAAGTTTGGCGATCGACTGGTCAATCGCGATCGACCCTTTGAGCACCGCTGATCTAGAGGAATATCACCCCCGAAAAGGGTGTAAACTCGGTAAAAATTGAAAATAATGGGAATTCAATTCAAAATAGGACAAGGGAATAAAAAATTTTGAATGATCCCTACAAAAATTAGTCAATAAATCAAAAGAATAGGGCAAAAAAATGCTCTGGTCTTGTCTATTATTTTTTCATCTACTAACTGTCAGTAACATTATTTTTCTCGTGCTTTATCCTATCAACTTCTGACAATTTATTGACATTTTATTTTAATTTGGATATAAATGTCTGACAGATAAGAACATTTCGCTTCCATGAAAGATTTATACCGAATATTATATTGATTAAAGCTCTTTCGATAAAATCGGTCTGGTCCGTCCAATGAGCAGCCATTTACCTTTTTTTCCTTCCGCGTCTTCCAATTTATCAGAATGACGAATGAATCATTACACGCCAAAATTTAATCTTTGGATTCATTTCAAGTTTTTCCTTCGATTCTCCCTTCGGAGAACATCTCGTATCGGTCGTTCTCTTGAATCAGATAAAAATATGATTAATTGTGTATCGCATGTGTGCAAGCTGTCCTAACGAGCTTTTGATGTCGATGTTGTCGATTTCGGCTTAATATAAATTCGTCGTCTGCTACTCGTGCGAGTATTCTCCTCTTTATTCCATCCACAGGTGTGACAAGACCGTCCGGATAAATCTCAGGTACATTGGTGGTCGGATATCGAAATTGGAATTGGCTTTGGGTTATTGTGTTTCAAAATAAAAGCTCGAAATTAGCAAAAAGTGTAAAGCTCCAATCTAAACAAGAAAACTGTTTATTTGTACAGTTGTTTATACAGAGGGGTTGTTACGTAACTTTTAAAGCAGACAAATTTTCTAAAGCAGAAAGAGTATTTATAATTCGAACATTTTTGAATACGTTTCAATTACCTTTACATCTAAAAACAAGCTAATAGAACAATATAGTAGAAAATAGTATATCCCGCTAATCTCTTAGGCTTGGGTAGGAATTGCAATTATAATTTTAAGTAGTCACTATCCACTTGGAAGTCAGCGTAGCTGGACGTCTTTTGTTTAGAGTTTTCAACTATCGCATATTTTGTATAGTAATTATGTGTCTAGCTTATACAGTATCCGCCAAAATAATAGTACCGAATATAAAAAAAATATATATTATTGTGTTTCAAATTATCAATCAAAGATAGAATAAAAAATTTATTTTTTATATAACACGGGCACATAAATTTGATACACCCTGTATATTGATTTGTAAATATTTATTAGAAGTTAGTTTGCATGTAAGTGGATTTCTCCTTTAATGAGTTTTTCGATGAAGGACTAAAGACTTCTTTGAATAGTTAAAGTGAAAGGAAGATTTATTTAGGATTATAATGTAAAAAGATTGTTTATTACGGGAAAGGTAATCTACAGGTAGAGGTAATTATTAGTTTCTAGAAAAATAGTTTAAAAGAAAGTTTGGAATTTTAATCTCTTTTTGTTTAACCCCGAGTAAATGTTGTAGAATTCCTCGAAAGTAATTATGATGGTAGGAATATTTTTTAAAGAATGACTGTTTGTTTTCGAATGAAAAGAGAGGATGGTGGAGAGATAAATGTTTCTAACTGGCTAGGAAATTTGGAATGGGGAAAGAGAAGCTGGAAAGTTGAGACAGAGGGAGAAAGAAAAAATTATTATGTTATTGGCATCGCTGAAGAGCAGTCAACGTTTTCGTGGATAGCTAGATAGCAAGTACCAGTGTTTGTTTGATAGTGGAGGATAGAGCTGAAAAGTGGAACGAGAGACATATCAAATTGAGACGAAATACCTCTTTGATTCTGTATTATTGTGAGAATGAGAGGAGAAAATTTTTGGAGTTGTTTGAATCGAGTACTGGTTAAAAAGAGGCCTCGCTCGTTATTTTTGTTGGATAATTGGTGCTGGTGTACTGCTAGATTGAAACTTGAGAACGGAGAGGGCTTTGATGGGTAGCCTAACATAGTCAACAAGGGAGAGCTGTTTTGGGTCAAGAGAAGACATCAGAGTGAGTGAAGCAAAAGGTCAGTCAATTTATGTGAAAGATATTTTTATGTTCGGAAACTAAAATTTTGAGTAAAAGCATATGAATTAAAATTCCAATATTTCAAAAACTAAATAGGAAGTATAGGTAATTTTGCGAAGACCTAAATTTGTTTGTTTAGCTTGTTTTATCAAAGTCATCGGGAACAAACCGATTAATTGTTTTTTAACTAGAATAAATGTAAGTGGTAAAAATTTCATTCGGACAGCTGTGCCCACAGGTTTTAAATTTGATCGATTTTTAGAGTATTGATTTTGATAATAAAAGACAATTCTGTATGCTTATTTTATATTTCTATTTAATTCCCTTTCCTAATATTTTTTCCCGATTAGAATCAACTAAGAGATACTGAAACCACGAGAGAAGATAAGTATAACATAAGATAATTTAGATATTTTTTTTTGTATTAAAAAAAGGCACCCTGAGATTTTTTTCTTAATGTTTTTTGTATGATTTGCGACAATTGGATAATTGATTAAATAATTAATTAGAGTAATCAAATAAAGATTAATTGATATTAAAGTAATAAAAAGTAAATCATAACAATATGTATACATTAATTTTTATAATACATATAATATATGTTCAAAATGTGCACCATGACTTTGCAAACAAGCTTAATAAATTCACAACGTTTCTGAAGATCATTAATCATATTTAAGAATAGTGTGTGTTTCCAATGTTGAAAATAAGTTACTATTCTTTGCCGTACTTCTCCAATAATTTCTGGCGCATTTTCCGAGCGCTATATGGAATTCTTCATAATACCACGAATGTAAGCCTAGGTGGTGTTAAATCCGGTGAATGAGGTGGATACTCGTAATCTGTGCGACGAGAAATTATTCTGTTACCAAAATGTTTACGAAGCAAATTTATGGAGCGTTCGGCTGTATGGCTTGTTGCACCATCATGTTGAAACCATTGCTTACGGAATCTTAAATTACGCACACCACAAAAGTTCTTTAAATCCCTGACAAAAGGTGCCACAATAATGTATGTACTGCTCGTGATTGACAGTAACTTGCTGCTCATTCTCATCTTCAACAAAATAAGGACCAATTATCCCATGTCACATCAACCCAAATGGTTACTGGAGCACTGTGTAGAGGCTTTTCTGCAATGGAATTAGGTCGTTCAAACCCAAGGAATCGATTTGTTTGTTGGTTGATGTAACAGTTGAGGTGAATGTGACTTTTGACAGAAAACTATACGTTACTTAAAAAGTCGGAATTTTTATAAACTAAGTTGAGCACACGTCCACAGTAAAGTTTTCTTTCAAATTTATCCGCAACATTTAGTCGTTGTCCCATTTGAATTCGGTATGGAAAGTCGCCAATAGATCTGGATATTCGACGTGTCACTTATACGTTTCACTTCGTCCTATTACAGGTAAAACTCACTAACTACACTTTTCAGAAAGTGGAGAAAAATCGATTTAAAGGTACAAATTGTTTTTTAAATTCACCCGACTCGAATACTGGATTTTTAATGCAACTTTAAAGAATAAATGAAAACAAATATTTTAAGCCGTGTTTCGTCACAGGAACTATAATATAGTCAATATTAGTTCAATTTTTGTACTTAATGAGTTTTTCCATGAACACAATTATTTGATATTGATATCCTATTGGAGGTAAAACTCACTAACTACACTTTTTACTTGGTGAGTTTTTCCATGAACACAATTATTGGATATTGAGAAGTTAATGAATTTGTCTCCATAAAGTATCATTATGTTGGGATTCAGGATGAAAGAAATAAGTAACAAAAATGCATTATATTACAACATGTTAAACCTAAAACAGATTATCTAACTTAAAAGCTGTAAATCTACTCAAGAAGTCGAAAAAATTTATACTTAAATTATACAAAGGTATACAAAGTTTCGCTGACTTACAACTAACGAACTATCAAAAATATCAATCCATTATTAAAAAAATAAACAATAAGTTTTTTTCTGAGAAAATATGCAATTCTTTCGGTATTTATGACATCCACAAAAGTCGCTTGCTTAATCGCAAAGTAGATTATATTACCCTTTATGTAAGCTATCTGTTACAAAGAAATTTAAACTCATATTTTTTTAATCAATCGCCGAACAGATAATGCACACAATAATAATATACAGTTTCAACGATACAATATACCACACAAGTCGCCTGCTCACTTGACAAATAGAACTCTTTATGTAAGCTATCTGCTACAACGAAATAATTTAAACTTATTTCTTTAATCAGTCCTCGATTAGATAATGCACACAAATAATACACAGTTATGTTTAATAATGTATTGTTTGAAAGATCACTAAGTATCGATTCGGTACTCCAGATTGTAAGGAAAAATTCACTAAATGCAATAATAAGTTTTAATGAGTTTTACCCTGAAACCGAAATTCACAATAATGCACTTAGTGAATTGTACCATAAATTATCTCAGCAATTAGAAGGGTTAGAGCCCCAGGTGACTTCTCCAGGGCTGGGCAGTACCGTATTAAGTTCAAATTGATGAAAATGTCAAAATCACAAAAAGTGCACTTAGTGAGTTTACCTCTAATAGGACGTTATATTCAATTTACGTGCTGTTCGTACAAGACTTCTTTGCAAAGCGTGGTTGATTTGGTTAAACACGCGACCTTTAGAAGCATTGGTACAAACTGTTCTTCGACGACATGAAGAGCCTTTGCGTTGACATAATACTCTACCAGTGCGACGAAATTTCTCAACAACCGCTACCATTACAGCTTTACTACGGGAAGTTTTGTTAAAATATTGTTGATATCTTTCTGACACTTCTTTTAACCATGGGCCATTATTTCGTCCAACTCTGTATGAGCGGAAATAATTTTCTACTAAAAAAACTTTTTCTTCGGTAGAAAGAACCATAATGACACAGATTTTAAACCGTAACGCAATTTCAAGTTGACAGTTAATGAAAAGTACACCAAATATGATAAATACAAATTGCGTGCGCAATTTCACAGCCCTTTTAATTTCGGTACTGTTTATTTTGGCGGATACCGTAGTTTAAAAGCTACACGTTTCGCAAATGCGTATTATTAATCAAGTTTATTATTACTAAAGAAAACAACCTTGGCTCTTATAACAATTAGTGGCATTTAAATTGTAACAGTGCTCTCTTGTGATGTATCGTTAGCTAGTGTAAATTGGACATTAAATCGGCGGTTTAAACTTTACATTAAAACGTTGACCATATCCTAGTTTTAGTTATAGTAATAATGTTAGTCATTAAATTACTAGGAAGCTCCTAGAAGCAACAGGAATTTTCCCCAAGATTATGTCGAATTCTTCTTCTTCTTGTGGTGCTTTTTCTTTAGCGGAGGTTAGCGACTATACTGGCAAATCTGTCTCTGTCCAATGCGGCTCTGTCAATGCGGCAATGTCAAGTAGGTTCAAGTCCATGTGTTCCTGAAAGGCGCTCCTAAGTATAAAGTAATCAGAAATCTTCCTGTTTTTTCAAAGTTAAAGGACATCTGTAAGTATCTATCTGATTTTATAGTTAGGTCTCCCCATTCCTATCCCCTCAAACGTATCTACGCCCAGCTCTCCTCCAAAAACGCAAGTAGCCGTACGCATAGTATTATTGAATGTTTGCTCTTCTTTCGATTACAATATCGACCCCCTTTCTAAATAAATATTTCGTTTGTTCCGCTTATTTCGACCAACTCTCAACCCCACCTTCTGAGTGAGCATTCCAATTATTGTCAAAAGGTTAATGTGGACTGATTACTCATGATAAATGAATCGAAAAATCCCAAACAGGGCGGCAATCACTGCGCTAGGAGTTTAGATGCTAGGTTTAGAAATCATAATTATTATAAAACGATTACTAAATGAAAAACCTCAAGACCATATCGTAAACACCAATTATCCGTTAGATTCCCCAAGGATGAATTGCTTTAAATCAAAAACCATGCATGTAATTCAAGCTATGTTTGCAAGCAAACAATCAGAATTGCACTGTGGAGAAGCTTTTCTGCAATGTAATTAGGACGTTCAAACCCAAGGAATCGATTTGTTTGTCGGTCGATGACCAACTGTTGAGGTGAATATGACTTTTGCCTGAAAACTATATGTTTCTTAAAAAGTCGGAATTTTTATAAGTACACTAAGTTCAGCACGCGTTCACAGTAAATTTCTCTTTCAAATATATACGCAACATTTAGTCGTTGTCCCATTTGAATTTGGTATGGAAAGTCGCCAGTAGATTTGAACATTCGACGTGTCACTTATACGTTTCACTTATATTCAGTTTACGTGCTGTTCGTACAAGACTTCTTTGCAAAGAGTGGATGATTTGGTTAAACACTTGACCTTTATAAGCAGTCCCGGCGCTAGGCTAAAAGGTGCCCGCCTGCAAAACTAGCATAGGCGCCCTTCGAATTTTTTAAATTAGTATTTTGTATAACACCAACAGGAAAAAAGCTCATTTTGGCGCCCTTCCAAACAGGGGCGCCCGCCTGCAATGCATCCCTTGCAGGCCCGTTATCGCCGGCCCTGTTTATAAGCATTAGTACAAACTGTTCTTCGACGACGTGAAGAGCCTTTGCGTTGACATAATACTCTACCAGTGTGACGAAATTTCTCAACAACCGCTAGCATTACAGCTTTACTGTGGGAAGCTTTGTTAAAATATTGTTGATATCTTTCTGGCTCTTGTTTTAAACATGGGCCATTATTTCGTCCAACTCTGTATGAGCGGAAATATTGTTCTACTAAAAAACCTTCTTCTTCGTTAAAATGAACCACAATGACAAAGATTTTAACCGTAACGTAATTTCAAGTTGACATCTAATAAATAGTACACCACATATGATAAATACAAATTGCGTGCGCAATTTCATAGCCCTTTTAATTTCGGTACTGTTTATTTTGGCGGATACCGTAGTTTAAAAGCTACACCTTTCGCAAATGCCTATTATTTATCAAGTTTATTATTATTAAAGAAAACAACGTTGGTTCTTATATCAATTAGTGGCATTTAAATTGTAACAGTGCTCTCTTGTAATGTATTGCGGACTAGTGTAAATTTGACATTAAATCGGCGGTTTAAACTTTACGTTAAAACGTTGACCAGATCATAATTTTAGTTATAGTAACAATGTTAGTCATTAAATTTCTAGGAACCTCCTAGAAGGAAGAGGAATTTGCCCCAAGGTTATATCGAATTATTCTTCTTCATGTGGTGCTTTTTTCTTTAGCGGAGGTTAGCGACTACACTGGCAAATCTGGCTCTGTCCAATGCGGCTCTGTCAATGCGGCAATGTCAAGTAGGTTCAAGTCCAGGTATTTCTGAAAGGCGCTCTTAAGTATAAAGTTATCAGAAATCTTCCTGTTTTTTCAAAGATAAAGGACATCTGTAAGTATATATCTGTTTTTATAGTTAGCTCTCCCCATTCCTATCCCCTAAAACGTATCTACGCCCAGCTCTCCTCCAAAAACGCGAGTAGCCGTACGCATAGTACTATTGAATGTTTGCTCTTCTTTCGATTACAATATCGACCGCCTTTCTAAGTAAATATTTCGTTTGTTCCGCTTATTTCGACCAACTCTCAACCCCGCCTTCTGAGTGAGCATTCCAATTATTGTCAAAAGGTTAATGTGGACTGATTACTCATGATAAATGAATCTGAAAAGCCCAAACAGGACGGCAATCACTGCGCTAGGAGTTTAGATGCTATGTTTAAAAATCATAATTATTATAAAACGATTACTAATTGAAAAACCTTAACACCATATTGTAAACACCAACTATCCGTTAAATTCCCCAAAGATTGATTGCTTTAAATCAAAAACCATGCATGTAATTCAATTCAAGCTATGTTTGCAAGCAAACAATCAGAATTTTCCGGATATTCAAAACGCGTCGATGCCGATGTATGGATAATCAATCTAACGTTGGTTGGAAAATATAAGCTTTCAGTTATGGAGCATAGTGCAACACTCACCGCCTAGCCTAGACCATTATTATATTTCAGTTACATTTCCCTAATAACTACATTAGCACTGTGATTAACAGTTTGCGTGTTGCACTATGCGGTGTTGATAGAGATGGTTCTCTTTCGCGACTATTCATCTAATGGCGTGTATGGGAAACTTGATTAACACCAGATCCGGATCAACTGCGGAACGTATTAATGTCAACATTTGTGTGCTCGTTAAATATTCAGTCAAAGAAGGTTGCTTACTAATTATTATCAGACCATGCATTTGGATTTACCTACAGTAGGAAAAATGAAAGAATACCCATGAACGAACATATAAAACACGCTGTATTTTCCTGTCACCGTGTCACACAACAAATTGGCCAGCGCAAGTACATGTAATAATTATTGTTACATGTACTCGCACTAGACAATTTTCTGTATGACACGGTGGCAGGAAAATACAGCGTGTTTTATGTGTTCGTTCATGGGTATTCTTTCATTTTTCCGACTGTATATACCTAACTTTTATTCCTCGATTACTCAAGACTTTCGTAAGTAGTGGTCGATTCTTTTAATATCCTATATAAATAATATTTAAATTTAACCCTTAAGTACTCGCATGGCCTGTGAGAAGCGGTGGTTTTTAATTTGCATTATCTTTTTTATTTATTTTTGTGCGGACTTGTTCTCTTATGTATTTCTCAAACACTCAAACATATTATATTTAACAACATAAAAAATAATATGATACTATTAAGAACATAATTTTATTACCTTTTAAACATATAAGTAAGCAAATAAATAAAAAGATGCATGGGTTGGTTGTGTCAGAGCTTCCATGTAGGTAATTATGATGACATAAATTATCACTGGGACATGATCTGATAAGGGAATTTTCCTAAAGTAACGTTTACACGTATCCAGTAACTGGCGCCAGTCTCACTGGAATGCGAGTGCTTGACTAAGACAGCGCTGGATAGGTTCGTTTACACGTATCCAGTAACTGACGCCAATCTCACTGGCACTCTTATTAAAAATCCTAATACGGCCACTGAAACCACAGGTACGACAGCGCCAGCGACTGGAACGCTGTGTTTACACGTGTCTACAACCACTGGCACGGGGTTAGAGGGGACGCGGACGAGTGCCACTGGTACGAAAAATAGACCAGCATTCTATTCGAGACAGCGCTGGCAGACAGCGCTGGACTGGAACAAAAAAGCGTTTACATGATGCCAGCACTGTCGTTCCAGTGCGACTGGCGCCAGTTACTGGATACATGTAAACGCGCCTTAAAAAGCTAAAATAATAAGAGATTCCTGCTTCATTTTTACCAACTAAAGTAACGTTTACACGTATCCAGTAACTGGCGCCAGTCTCACTGGAATGCGAGTGCTTGACTAAGACAGCGCTGGATAGGTTCGTTTACACGTATCCAGTAACTGGCGCCAATCTCACTGGCACTCTTATTAAAAATCCTAATACGGCCACTGAAACCACAGGTACGACAGCGCCAGCGACTGGAACGCTGTGTTTACACGTGTCTACAACCACTGGCACGGGGTTAGAGGGGACGCGGACGAGTGCCACTGGCACGAAAAATAGACCAGCCTTTTATTCGAGACAGCGCTGGCAGACAGCGCTGGACTGGAACAAAAAAGCGTTTACATGATGCCACTGTCGTTCCAGTGCGACTGGCGCCAGTTACTGGATACATGTAAACGCGCCTTTATACTAGTGAAGTAAAATGTCCAAAAAATTTGTATTCCTAAAAACAAACACTTATACAGGGTGTCCCGGAAAATAGTGCGTTCCTTCAAGGCCCGGGCTAAATGTACAATTTAGAGCAAAAAAGTTTAATATAATTTTTTTGTAAAGTCAGCCGTTTTCAAAAAAATAATTTATTAATTTTAATTCACTTGATTAATTTCCACAGAAACGCAAATACAGCCGGCAACTCTGCATTCCTTCTTCTGTGTAGAAATAATTTTACTGTAACTCAAACTCAACTATCATGTATCATCGACCATTAGGCATAATATGTATTCATAAATTACTGATAACAGTGATAGAAAAACAGCATAATATTTGTGTTTATTAAATATCTAATAAATAAGGTTTGTAAAGTTTGTAACTTACATGAAAATTTTTTATTACAATCAAGCTACGTCTTCAGGCAGTATCTATCGGTAGAACATGTTACAAAAAATTTGAGTACTACATTTCTCCATTCAATCTTCTGGGAAATTCGAATAGTTCAATCAGATAATTACTAATAATCCCAGCCCATAAATTCATCCTTATGGCAATTATGAGAGTTAAACACACCATTTCTCGTAAAACAAGCTTTATCTGCACACAACACTTTACACAAAAATTCGGGTTCTCTGACGATTTTGTTTTGAAACCATCTACAAATACTTAAATTTCGAGGTATGTCGCCTTGGTGTACCTAAATATTGCGCTAATTATACACTATAGGTACGTAATTAACATGATACTTGCGATCGAAATCATTACAATACCACAACAATACGATGTATTCTCGGGCTACAGGTACTTATGATATGACTGTTTGTGTTTACAATTTTAAATATCTTCGCTATGTCAAAATAAATAAAACTGCCGGCTTGCCAAATATAAATTTTAAATATAAAAGAAAATTATAAGAAAGTTTTCTTTTAAATGGTGCACTCTACCCACACCTTTAAGGAACGCACTATTTTCCGGGACACCCTGTATTCCTAAAGGATCTAAAAATATTTTTCTACTATTAACTGCACCACGATTCTGCTATTAATAATACAACTGACAAGGAAAAAGACTAAAATACTGATATTTTGAAATATGTTTAAAGGAGGAGTGGATAAAACGGACAAGTTGTATGCTACATTATATAATTTGCAAAAAAGAACAGGAACATTTGAGCTATACACGGATCTCTCATTCACAGTCATAATCATGAAAGTTTCTGGATGCAGAAATGGAACTTTTTAAAACAGATGGAAAATGAACTAGTAAAAGAGAACTAAAAAATAGTCTTGAAGATCAGCAACATCCTAGAAAAATTGGAAGACTAATTTCTGAACGGTTAGAGATAAAGCTGGAAATAAATGATCTACTTCCGATTTACTAGGTCTAAGAAAATTATGCTAATATGTTCAAGATTAAATAATCGGCCTACCAAACAAATGTGTTTAAACTGCAGATCAAATTTCTCCTCTGAGCATGCAAAAATATCTGCACTGAATGTACAGATCTGTATTATAACCTAATAAAACCAGGTTATATACATCTTTCGAGAATTGTCTAAAATAAATCTTTTTTGAGAACAATTCCCGAAGAGAAAATTGAACCATTTTTAATTGAAAATGTAATTTATACTACAGTAATTGTGACAGAATACGCCGACGATATCTGCCTATAGGTTCCAAGATGTGACTGACCAATTGGAAACACTTTCCACTAAAGCCAATAAAATAGGTTTGAAAATCAATACCAAGTCGATGAGAATACATAATTAATGCACGGAACAACACGCTATTTACTATTGACAGCATGCAGATTGAAAGTGTGAAAAACTTTACGTATCTTGAAAGTGTCATAATAGTCGAGGAAATGAAGCTGAAAAAATGGCAAAACCTCGCAATTTTTTCTTCCAGCATCGATTTGTACAAAAATTTGGGATTAGGCTCATTACACCCTCTAGTTCATTTTCTATATTGAGCCGTTTTACGCTTTTGGTTTTTAAGGGTGAAAACTACTCCTAATTGTAAAAAATTATAAAATAACATTTTAACAATTAATATTGTCAACATTTGGTTCTTATTAGTTACATAATGATTGTTTTATTCGATATATTATCATAATATTTCAATCCTTAAAACTACCCTTGTTGGAGCTATATACCTATAAAAAAATTTACTTATCGTAAAAGAATAATTTCGGCTTGCATCGATTTACATAAAATTTTGGGATTAGGATCATCTCACCCTGTACTTCATATTCTATATCATGCTTAAGGACATTGATTATTTTTAGGGGTGTAAACTACCCCTTATTGTCAAAAATTATATAAAAACATTGTAAACTATAATATGGGTACAATTTGGTTTTGATTGGTTAAATAATGATTGTTTTATACTTTAGGATATAATATCATAATATTTCAACCCTTAAAAACCACACTTAATAACATTACAGTTTTTATAAGGAGATATTTTAATAGATCTATGCAGAAAAAAAGTAGAATTAAAGAATTACAAAAACATTTATTTACACAAAAATACGAATTTACAAATATGTACAAATAAAAATACAAATAGTTTTTTAGTCATCTTTCAGGATACGAACCGGTCCTGTGGTATTATACATACATTGAAAATTATCCATAAGCGGACTATCCGAATTTTTCGAAAAAAAAAAATTCGTTTTATAAACATAGCTCCTTCATTTTTGGCGATAAAAAGTTTTTTTCAAAAATGACTTTGTAGGACTTTGAAGAGTTATAAGACTGTGTAAACTAAATTCCGTAAGATCCCTTAGTTTTTAATTAGGGTGGGTTTAAAGGGCTCGAATAAGGGGGTGTTTGCTCGTAAATAGAGGTTTTAAACAGCTATATCTCGTTAAGTGTTCACTGTAATGAAAATATATGTACAAGCTAATTTTAGCTATTATAAAAGCTACAACTTAGTGATCCATAATTTTTTTCGTATCTACAGTATTTTTGGAGATATTTTGAAGTAAAAGGTGAAAAATGGGAAATTCCAAAAAATTAATTTTTCTTTAAACTCCAATTTTTCTAAAATTAGGCCTTCTAAATGGGTCAAACTTCTTGGGCGTATTGATAATACAATTATAAAAGGAATTACAGAAAGGTGAAAACCAATTTTTAATTAGGAGGGTAGTTAGGGGGTTGTTTTGACTGATTTTTTCATAGAGAAAAGCAGCTACCAACTTTTTTTGATCATAAGTCGCTTAATTTTTAGGCTAGAAACTTTTTATTATTAGTTTTTAAAAGGACTAGCTGTATACTCGAAAAAAAAAAATTATTTAAGTTTTCCTCGAAAAATGCAAAGTTTTTCCGTTATTTTGCTTTAAATATTTCAAATTATGCATTTGACGAAAAAAGCTAATTTTTAACATGCCGTATCTCGGTTTGTATTGGTCTTGAAGATATTACAGAAGAATAATTTGGTTTGTGCTACTAAAAGATATAATTTTGATATCTACAGTTTTTCTGATTAAATGCATATTTTTCGAGGTATTCTCAAAAAACCCTCTAAAAAAGTCGATTTTTTCATCGAAATACTGTTACTTTTAAGCGAGAATAACTCGAAAAATATTAGTTTTACGAAGAAAATGTTAAAAACATTTTTTTCTTAGAATTACTTTTTACATCGATTTGCATGGTTAATATGTAATAAAAAATTCCCGCCCCCGAGATGGGGTGGCAAACACCCCCAAGGTTTTAGCGTACAGCGGCATGATATAGAAAATGATCCTTGGACTATTCCCTACCTTCTGTAAAAATTTCAAGTAAATCCATGCTGGACGAAAAAATTGCGAGCCAAAATGTTTCATTTCCTCGACTGTAACAGAAAACGGAGGTACAGAAGACGATATTTTTATGAGGATACAAAAAGCTCAACAAGCATTCAACATGCTCAACCCTGATTGAAGGTCTGGTGAATACACTACAAGGACAACGATCTGAATATTCCAGTCAAATGTCATGTCTGTTCTACTCTACAGATGAGAAACCGGGAAAGTGATAAAATCCCTTACAGACAAACTGCAGGTCTTTGCTAACAAATGTCTACGAATAATTGTTCGTATTTTCTCGTATTAAGAAACAAAGATCTTCTACACCTGACCCAGCAAAAGGGGGTAAAAAATGATAAGTCCAGAAAGTGGACCGGTCATACACTCCGAAAAAATAGTTCACCAAAAAATAGTGGAATCACCAAGGAAAAAGAAAAAGTGGTGGCCCAGCACAAACTTGGAGAAGATCCATCATGGACGATATAAGAAGTCAAAGAAAGGCTTTTAATGAGGTTAAGACCTTAGCGCAAAATAGAACCCGATCGCATGTTTTCACTGAAGCTCTATATTCCACTTAAGAGTTCAAGATAATTGTCGCTTGATCCCATGTAAAGAACACATACTTAAATTCGACATGTCACAAAGAGTAGTTTCAGAACCATGTTTTTTCTATTGTTAATCCCTGTAAATATTGTCGTAATGGTTGTTGATATAGAATATAGATATTTAATGCTGCTCAGTTGCGTATATAATGTATTGTAATGCTCTGTATTATCTCTCTCTTATGAGATTGATCAGAATCTTATTAATTCAATTAATTCATTAATTATTTTAATTGCTACTCATGAAAACAAAACCAAAATTTAATAAAAACTTTCCAATAAAAATATTCTCAGGGCTAATTGATTTTAATGTATCACCTTTAATTTGTGGCTTCTAGTATTTCTCGTTGCTTACTTTATCCAGGACAAAACAGGGAAAATAAATATACTCAAAATCATTAGTCCAAGTAATGAAGCTTGAAATAGGACAAAACCTCGCAATTTTTACAGAATGGATCGATTTGCTTGAAAATTTGAAAATAAGTAGTGGATAGTCCAAGGATCAAAATCTATGTGATGCCGAAAGGCGCTTTTACCATGGGGGTGGTTGCCACCCCCTGTTGGGGGTGGAAATTTTTAATTATATTTTGACCGCAAAAGTTGGTAAAAGCGTTCATTCTAAGCAAAACATGTTCTATACATTTTTTAATAAAATTAATGGTTTCGATTTATTCGCTATCGAAGGTGTTAGTATTATATCGAAAAATCAATGTTTTTAATCAGTTTTCTGCTAATAACTCCAAAAGTTTTCGTTTAATCAAAACAACCTTATTTAACAAAAATGTACTATTTGAAAAAATAAACAAAACCGTATTTTTTAATATTCTTTAGGACTAACAGTAATCAAGATATACTTTATTATATGTTAGCTCTCCTTTGTCAAATGTTAAATATTGTAGTTTCAAAGTCAAAAGACGGGAAAAATATGCATTTTTCGAGAATAACTTGTTAAAACTAATTTAAAGAATTTAAAAATATCTATCTCTAGAAATAAAGAAGAAGTCTCTAGCTCAAAAATTAAGTGACTTATAATGAACAGAATGTAAGTCCCTATTTTTTTCAGAGCAAAAGTGGTCGGAAGCAACCCCGTAATCACCACCCTAATTAAAACTAGTCATTGACCTTATTTGGTCATATTTATTTATGTATTATTAATAAGTTTGAGAAGTTTCACGGACTTAGAATGATTCGTTTAAAAAAAATGAAGTTAACAGCGATTAACGAATTTTTGTAGTTTCGAAAAAATGGCCTTTTCTTCTGAATAGAAAGATTAGCATCAGAGATGTGCAAAAATGTTTAAATACTAAATTGTAGCTAATTTAATTCCCAAGAATTTGGTATGAAAAAAATTTTTTTATGACAAAAATTAAGTCAGCTATTGACAATTAAAACTTGTAATAGCATGCAAAAACCACCTTTACCAACCCATTCAAAGTCACCTCTTTTTGTGACTAAGCATTTTAATAATATCTAATATTAATAGGCTTGTAGATCTTGTACAAACCTACAAAATTCTTTTATACCAAACTTTCTAAGATACAAAATAAAAAGTTTCGGTTAAAAAATCAACATATTTTTTTGAGAAAAAAAAAGGAGAAATCCAATTGTAAGCATAATAATGCAAGTTAGCGGTGTTTTTAGGCGTTGGTCTTATTTATTCTTCTTTATTCGTGTACTATTAACAGATTCTAGAAGTTTGACTGGCTTAAAATGATTAGTTTTTAAAAAACTGAAGTTAAAAGCGAATAAAGAATCTTTTTAGTTTTGTAAAAAATGCCATTTTCTTCAGAATAGATAGATTAGCATCAAAGATAAGAAGAAATGTTTAAAAATGATATTTTAGGTTATTTAATTCTTAAGAACTTGGTGTAAAAAAATTTTTCCACGACAAAAATTGAGTGAATAGTAAATGAGTATACTATAGAAGAACATTGATTTTTTCCATACAAAACTAACACTTTCGATAGCGAATAAATCGAAAACTATTAGTTTTATCAAAAAAATGTAGACAACATTTTTTGCTTAGAATGAATGTTTTTATCAACTTTTGCTGTCAAATTGTAATAAAAAATTTCCACCCCCGAGATGGGGTGGCAACCACCCCCATAATAAAAGCGCCTTTCGGCATCATATAGATTTTGATCCTTGGACTATCCACTACTTATTCTCAAATTTTCAAGCAAATCGATCCATTCTGTAAAAATTGCGGGGTGAAAAGCTTCGGTTCCTGGACTACATATAGATTTTATAAATATTATTTATTTATATACTATACCATAAATATAAGATTCAAAATGTATGCTAAAACTTTATTCTGTTGTCAAAATTTCTTATCTAATAAATTAATCTTCAATTCTACTATCTCCTTTTTCTTTTAACAAATTTTCATTTAAATGATTTGGTAGATTGTTCTTATTTTTAATAAAAAAACAATATTTAATTTACCTTTTAAATAGATTATTTATCTCTTCTATGAATTGATAAATGAATAAATTATGCTGCAAAAACTGTTAAATTTGACAAAAAACAAATATCGTATGCAGTGGCGTGCGGTGACATTTTTGGAAGAGGAAGCGATTCAATAAGGGTTTAACAAATATTTTCTTACGAGGGTCGAGATCAAAACATATACCTACTTAATAGGTGTATACCTAATGTATTACCTGTTAACTTATATCGACTAAAAACAAGAACTACAAAAAATTAGGTATAGTGTTTAACCCAGTCTGAGAGACATGCACACGCCTTGAGAATGAGATTCGGGTGATACAAATTCATTAAGGCAAGGAGGATTTACTCTTATAAGCGGGCGTCACTCCATCCCGCCCCAATGCTTCATACTATCCACTTCCCCTCCGATAGCACTCTGATGCGCTATATGGGCTCTCTATCAGCAAATTGCTTATTATGTGGGAGTCCTGGATACAAGGACTCACAAACGAAATCCTACCCCGATCAATGCAGGTTAATGACTCTAGTGACTTAGTATATCATATATCTAGTGACTTATCATCGATCTGTACTGCTTGCACAGGGTCGAGTCCCTGCTCCAGGCTTGGTTTCTTTAAACTTAAAAAGAAGAGTTCTATTCAAAATTGTTTTTATATTCCGATTTCGAATCACCTTCCATAACACACAACTTTCAACAATATAACATTTATTTACTTATACTTGAGTCCTATTCTCTTATCAACCAATGCAAATTTTTTGTCGATAACGTCGTCGTAAGATTTTGGATTTTCTGATAATTGTTTAATAAATGCACTCTTTTTCGATGGATAATAGGGCTAACTTGGAAAGTCTGTCTTCACTTGTAAAATTTATTGTAAAACTTTTGATGCGTTTTAATACTGAAAAACTTCCTTCAACTGATGCACTTGTAGCTGGGATAGTTAGTACCTACTACTTAATTCACACAACTTGCCCACTTCACACAGAGACTGATTTAAACCAGTAGTATTCAAAAAAGTCAACCGATTCCTAAGTATTTCTTTATCACTAATTTCAGGTGTTTTATAAATGACATTTAACTGAGAATGCAAAGCTAGATTATCAAAAAAAAAAATCATAATTTAATCGTACTGAATTAAATAGGTACATACCTCTGTGGGAGATTTTAATGAATTATAATTAGACATATTAAAATTTCATAATTCTACATATTTTATTTCTTTAAAATTTTCAAAGCGATAATTCATTTGTTGTAGAATATTATCAAAAATTTCGATGTATGATCGTCGATAGGTCTCTCTTTCGCCGACAATATCAATCATCATTATTTTTCTTTTAGGTTCGAAGCCAATATTTTCAGCTTTATCCCAAATATTTTTAAACAGCTCATTTTTTTAATCATCATAAGTCATCAAATTGTTTTATACAAAATGCAATGTCACTTGACTTCGTCTGCAAAATGTCGTAGGTACTATAAAATATCAGTAAAAGGAAAAATCTCAAAATGTCAAATAAAATATTAGTAAAAATATTAAGCAAAAAATTGTACTCGAGCCATTTGTACCTAAATACGTACCCCTTATAGCAGCAGTAACAGACTCCGCATCTCGTTTTCGAATCGGAAGCGGTCGGACGAGCGCTTCCAGGCGTATCAAAATTCGCGTGAAAGGAACATAACTAGCGAGTGAGGTTATTAAACCCTGACCAATTTTTGAACGGGACAAATGCATGACAAGCAGCGATTTTGAGATGCGCTTGAGAAACATTGTTGATAATTAAATACTAATTAATAATATATGTATTTTCTTATATGGAAGTATAGGGAAGCGGTGCTTCCCCCGCTTCCATGGACCGCACGCCTCTGATCGTATGTAATATACAACAACTCTCTCCTTTTAACAAATAAACTGACTAACCTTTCTTATTTTCTTTACTTCTTCTCATGGATTGTGTTGTCCTCGGTTCTCCCATACGTGCTCCTCGGATGCTGCTACGGTCTTTCTCTTCCAAACTGTTTCACAAACAAAAAACAGCACTCGCTCGAAATCTCTCCTCTACTTAGTTTCCGACTCGATACAAACGATATCAATCTTTATAATTCCAAGATTTTTCCTCTCAGCTCGATATCTTGTGCAAAATTGATACAAACCGGCTACTCGTTCCAGACAGAAAACTAAAATCTCTTCGGACACGAGGAGATTGTACTTCCCGACTCGATCACTATTTCGTCTCAACAGGAATCTGCTTACACGGCCACCAAATTCACCACTTTACACAAATTACTATTTTTCGAGCTGGACTTCTGCCTTCCGGTCTTAATTACACAGTAACTCTTTTTCCTTCATCAATCTGAGACTTAACCACTCTCTTCTCTCTCCCTCTATCTCTCCGCCAATCACAAGCATTCTCTCTCCATATTACATCCCTACTTTCATTTCTTAAGAACAAATATTGTTGTATACAAATTTTCTGTCTTGTCAAATGTCCAGGAGATATTAAAATTAAATGTTTTCTTATGTCATACAAAAACCCTACATTCTAAAACTAAATAAAATTGTTTACCATCGATTTCTTTCTAAGAAATCCTTTAGAAAAATTCTATTGTCTATTCCAAAGCGGCACATTAACTTTCTAAAACCGACCGTAATTTAGTTCATTGTTTGAATTGCATAAATCCGTACGTAGAATCTTTATCACTAACGTTTTTCTCTTTCCACGAAAACACTGCTTACGGCTAAATCATATTAATAGTTGAAAGACTGATAAGTTTGTACACACTTGAATGCATAAGGGAAAATGAAAATGTAGTATGTCAAAGTGTGTAAATAATTTATTTCCTTAGCTGAGCGCTTTCGACATAAACGTCATCATCGGAGCTAATGGTCAAATACTAAAAAAGTACCGCTACATAGAGGTGTAAACAAGTGCATCTTAGGAATGTAAATTTGATTTTTAAATTGTGAATGCCAACTTAGTCCTCCGTACAACAGCAAACAGCAAAAAACAGAAAGAAACGGCCACATACACGTTGCACAAAAACATATAAACTTTTTTCATGGTACGGGTGTCGATATCACCCGTCCATCCTTGGCCTAGTAACAACAAAGTCAGGTCAGTCAGCTGTTGTTACTAGGCCAAGGATGGACGGGTGATATCGACACCCGTACCATGAAAAAAGTTTATATGTTTTTGTGCAACGTGTATGTGGCCGTTTCTTTCTGTTTTTTTTTTGCTGTTTGCTGTTGTACGGAGGACTAAGTTAGCATTCACAATTTAAAAATCAAATTTACATTCCTAAGATGCACTTGTTTACACCTCTATGTAGCGGTACTTTTTTAGTATTTGACCATTAGCTCCGATGATGACGTTTATGTCGAAAGCGCTCAGCTAAGGAAATAAATTATTTACACACTTTGACATACTAAATTTTCATTTTCCCTTAAATCATATTATTTACAAATTTTGGCTATATACAGGGCGATGAAAATTTATGATATCGTGGTCTTTGGCATAAATTTAATTATCTAAATTTTCCCAAAAAAATTATTTAACAGTATATACTTTATAATATGTATTAAAAATCATTAATGTGTTTCTTGTACATAATATACTTACTCCATGAATAACTGCTAAAGGCTCTAGGTCACGCTTACCTGCAAAAGAAATAAAAACAATATTAATAATTTTTCTTAAATTATGTAAGCTTCCTTTAATCCATAAAATGCAAGTACATATGACTATATTTTATAAATGACATATGTATTACGTATTTAAAAACTTTAAAACAGTAAAGGATAGTAAAAACAGAATTTAATGTATAAAGGTAAATAATAATATACAGTGTGTCGATTTGAAACATAACCCCTAAAATCTTTAATAAAAAGGGGGTTGAGTGATACCTCATTTTAAAGGTCCTTCAATTATCTTTTCAAAACTATAACATACATTATATTTCTTTTCAGTACTTAAAAAAAATCAAGGAAACCGAACAGATATTTAGTATCGAGAGCAGAATTCCAATTTTTTTTTGGAGTATTGAACTCAAAATTGAATTTTCTTTTGAGTAATTTTTTGAGTATTTTTGAAAAATCAAGTGAAACCGTAACGATATTAAGTATGGAGTTCAGAACTCCAAAAATAGAGGGTATCACTCTATATTATTTGGCTCCTATAGAAAATCTAAAAATATGCAAAAACAAGTAAAATTTATTTGTGAGGGGGATACTTTGTATATCTGTTTTTACCCCCAAAATCTTCTCCACTTCTTCTTCAATCTTCTTTTACCCCACCTTCACCTTTAGTATTTACAAGATTCTTTTTAAGAATACCACATATATATTAGGTATATTTCTTTTTAGTAGGTATTTTTGAAAAAAATCAAGTGAAACCGTAAATACAGTGCGTCCATAAAGTAAGGGATAAATTCATTATTAGCTAAATAAACAATATTATTAGAAATTCCCGAAACAGGTCGATTTTTATTTTTAAATTACGACTTTTTTGCATATATATATATATATATATATATATACGAAACAAAAATACTTGCAATAGAAAATAATCTTAACAAAAGACTATTCCTCGAGATGGCATTTATCAGTCAAACAAATAATTTAATAAATAAGAAATCAGACGTCGAACATCTAAGTGAAATTTATGCTTATTTATTACAATTAGAAAAATAACATCAAATTTATAACACATTTTTAATATATAATTAACATAATAAAAAATAATATTAAATTTTTAAACTAAAAGACAACCGATATGTTAAATTTCAATTAAATAAACCTTTATGATATTAGCGATATATAACTAAACTATTTTCCTACATAAAACACTTAATAACATTCAATATTTAATATGTCTAGTACTTCATCTGATTGACATTAATCAACTTCAAATAAAATTTTCATTCTTGTCAATATAAAACAAATTTCATTTAATCCTATTACATAATTAACTAAATTTAACCCACATTTTATCAAAATTGCAGTATCTCGATGTCATCTAAATATCATCTAAATACCATCAACCTCAATTAGGTAAGATAAAAATTGTAAAAAACCATACTATAAAATTGTACCATTTTTAAATATTGTAGCTTTCGTCTGATGATGCTGATGAAAATCAGCGAAATATAACGTTTTGTTAAACAGAGTACCACTTGGTTTTATTCAGCTGGATACCCAATAAACTTCAACCCCATTTTCATCTAAAAAGTCAGCTGTTATTTAAAGGATATATATATATATATATATATATATATATATATATATATATATATATATATATATATATATATATATATATATATATATATCATACTAGTGACGTTATCCATCTAAGCGTGATGACAGGTACTCGATGATTTTTTAAATGAAAATAGGGGTCATGTGATAGCTCATTTGAAAGGGTATTCAATTCTCGATTCAGCAATATAATCATTAACATAATTTAAAAATGTACACCATTTTTATTCAGTTGCAATGCGAAGGCAAAACAATCTTATTTTTCAATTAGAATACGGAGCGCAGTCCAGTCCTCTGAATCGCGATTTTCGGCTCTTATTGGAGCCTTATCGGAAAGAACGTAGGCACTGTTCTCCATATCCCAATTGACTAGCGTCGAGAGGTTTTCCCACCCATTGCAACCGAAGTGAAGGTATTAAGTGACTAGCGTCATCTGGCAATTGAAAGATGAAGTTAGTTTTCAATCCTAATAGCAAAATTAATAATATTGAAAATATTAAAAATATTGCAAAAAGATTTTTAAATTGAAAACTTATTGGTACATTTCCCTGGTGACACCTCCAAGGCTTCTACAATTTGCAAGCCAAATGGATGCTGCAGTGAAGACAAAGGGAAGGAATTCTACACTATGCAATTCACATCCCTCGTCTCCAGCTCGGTAAAGTTCCAACGGAAAATGCACCTGGTTACTCTACGGAGTAATACGACTATAAAATAAAAATGTATACCATTTTTATTCAGTTGCAATGCGAAGGCAAAACAATCTTACTTTTCAATTAGAATACGGAGCGCAGTCTAGTCCTCTGAATCGCGATTTTCGGCTTTTATTGGAGCCTAAGTTTTCAGTTTAAAAATCTTTTAGTAATATTTTTAATATTTTCAATATTATTAATTTTGCTATTAGGATTGAAAACTAACTTCATCTTTCAATTGCCAGATGACGCTAGTCACCTAATACCTTCACTTCGGTTGCAATGGGTATGAAAACCTCTCGACGCTAGTCAATTGGGGTATGGAGAACAGTGCCTACGTTCTTTCCGATGAGGCTCCAATAAGACCGAAAATCGCGATTCAGAGGACTGGACTGCGCTCCGTATTTTAATTGAAAAGTAAGATTGTTTTGCCTTCGCATTGCAACTGAATAAAAATGGTATACATTTTTATTTTATAGTCGTATTACTCCGTAGAGTAACCAGGTGCATTTTCCGTTGGAACTTTACCGAGCTGCAGACGGGGGATGTGAATTGCATAGTGTAGAATTCCTTCCCTTTGTCTTCACTGCAGCATCCATTTGGCTTGCAAATTGTAGAAGCCTTGGAGGTGTCACCAGGGAAATGTACCAATAAGTTTTCAATTTAAAAATCTTTTAGTAATATTTTTAATATTTTCAATATTATTAATTTTGCTATTAGGATTGAAAACTAACTTCATCTATTAACATAATTATTTATACAGGGTATTCAAAAAACAATTTTTTTAATTAAATTAATTGAGACAAAAAGAAGAATGTATGTAAATTATTTAATTCAAAATTTACTGTTGTCAAAAAAAAGAAAAAACATGTTTACTCACAATCGGTTAGTAATTTATGGATTTCTAACCTTTGAAGTAATCAGGAAGCGACTTATTACTTACTTTACTTTCCCAGCTAGCCGGGAAAGTACTTTCCCGGCTAGCATCTGTCACTTTTCTACCTGCAAATGTCAATGTCATTTTTGATTAAAAGATGGTTTAAAAAGAATAGAATCCACTCAACATTTATTTAATTAAGAAACAACAACAACAATAACAAAAAGAAAACTATTGGAAAAAGCCGATAGAGAAAGCAACTACAGAGTGGTGTGTACAAACTAACTTGTGGTGACTGTCCAAAAACTTACATCGGTCAAACTGGCAGAACCTTTGACAAACGGATAGCAGAACACAAAAGGGCTTTCAACAATAGAAAAACAGATACTTCTACATACGCACTTCACCTTCTAGATCATAATTATTCTTTCAATGAAAAGTTTCAACTTCTGCATATCCAAAATAAAGGCCTTAAGCTATCTTTTTTAGAATCTATGGAAATTAATAAATTGAAAAATACAGATATAATTCTGAATGACCAACTCGAGACAAACAGCTCCCCACTCCTCAACCTCTTCAGTTAAAGACTTAAAAAGGCAAACACATTGTAAACTCTATCACTTGAGAAAGGCACTCTGCCGAAACAGCTGTAGTCACTTAGTTGTAATAAATTTTGTGGAAGTATAGAAAACAAACGTTTTCAGTGTTTTATTGTTAGATAAAATGAACTTCCATCAAGTAACGGTCGAATCCATCAATTATTTAAAGGAGAATATTTGTGAATTTCAAATTTCTCCAATTAACCTTAATAACATTAAAGATCCCAAACTGGAATCATTATTTCCTAAGGTCGTTATAGGGTCAAGAATATTTTGCACATTATCAGTGGTAGTCGCAAAAGGGAAAAGATCGTTTAGTTTTCTTTCTCGCGTAAAAAATGCTATGAGATCTACAATGAAACAGGTCGGTTAACTGATCTAGCAACTTTGTGCATTAAGAATAATTTGGTAAAATCATGTGATTTTTCGAATATTATAGACATCTTTGCCAATAAAAAAACTCCAAATGTACCGGTATTGGAAATATTTTCACTATTTTACAAATTTAGTCAAAATTTAAAGTTATATTTGAAATGTTTCTCATTATATATTGATAATTTTATTTCTATAAAATTTAAGCAATTTTTTTCGCTGTCCACTTTTTGCCGGGGGCCCGCTCTTTACTACTTACCGGGGCCCGCTCATCCCTCTCGGCGGCCCTGTTACGGTTAAAGGTTAAACTTTCGACATAAATTTCCTAAAGACGGTAATATTAAGCCATTTATGTCTAAAACCGCGTCGTTACTCTTCTATTTATTATTTATGCGTGATGAATACCAGAATCACTCCCTGTTTCCACTTCGTTCGATATATTGTTTGTTATTACTGTGTTGGATGTCAGACTCTACTTACTGAAATGCTACAAAGTTAGTAAATTGAATTACTTCATTAAGTTTATTTCATGAATTGCCTCAAAATCAACCACCGTAATTATGTTGGCAGTTTCAGGAACACGCAGGAAGACTGATGAAAGTTAACTTGTTTTGCTTGAGATTGTTTTGAATTTAGCCTTTATTTCATTATTCGGTAACGAGTAGAGTAATGTTGAGACGTAAGATTACCGCTATTCTTTAGAAATCTTTACTAGGGTAGAACAGACATACAAGACGAAACAAATAATAGGCTATTGATTATACTCAAAATAAGATAGCTAAAAGGAACTACAACGTTAACGGGGTTTTATTATTTGATATGGTCAATGGACATCTATATATGAAAAAACCGCGAAGTGCTACCATTTAAAGGGGTAAGTTTTTGAGAAATGGGTGAATTAGTCCCTGAGCACAGGTTACATTAGGGTGAGTTCCATGCACTTTTGGTACAAAAAGGTCGACATAAAAATTGTTCCTGGTTAAATTTCCTATGTAAATATAACTTTTTAAAGTCAAATATACTTTTTTTTACAAAAATATATTAAAAAAAAGCACAGAGAAACCCAAAAGAAAGAAATTTTGTTTTTTGTCCCATAACTTTTGTCCACGGGGATATAGGTACAGACATTGCTTCACAGAAAAAAACTTACATATTTTATCTTTAAAATGATGTTTGGTAGAGGTCATTAGAATTTACAGTTTTCGAAATATGATTTTTCAAAGTTCGCCACTCACAGCAATTTTGGGCAATTTTCCTTGTTATTTCGCAAATATTGTTTTGTAACTTTTTTCTACGTAATTTTAGGTATATGCAATGGTACACGTAATAGGAATAGAAATAAATTACCTTTAAAATGGCCTATTGTATAATGTTGTACGACTTTTTTTAAAGAGATTATGGTTTTTCAAGTTTTTATACTTTTAACGATTTTTTTATAATATAATATAAAAGTAAAATAAAATTATTATGTAATATATTATACACTGTGTCCGTAAAGTATGGAACAAATTCTTTTTTAGCGAAACAGAGCATTTTAAGAAAAAATCCTGAAACACGTCGATTTTCGATTTTAATTTACCGTATTTTAAAATAATATTCTAATATACAGGGTGAATTACTTTCGAGTAATGACGTCACCGTCATTTTTTTTTAAATGGAAAACCCCCATTTTGTCTCAATTTTCGGATTACTCTAGCTGAGCTGATTCCAAAAATGTATCACATGTTGATCCAAATTGGTACAGGGTGGACAAAAATACAATAGTTTTGTGTGTGTTCATAAAGTAATGCGTTAGTTAGATTAACAATATTATCAAAAATACTTATTGTCTAGCGGACAGAAGCCTACTATGTTTCTTTTAAATTGATAAGAAATAATTTCTTTCATATTCTGTCCGCTAGACAATAAGTATTTTTGATATTGTTAATTTAACGTTAATTGAAAGTAAATGTGTTCCTTTATGAGAACACACAAAACTATTGTATTTTTGTCCACCCTGTACCAATTTGAATCAACATGTATTGGAATCAGCTCAGCTACAGTAATCCGAAAATTGAGACAAAATGGGGGTGTTCCATTTAAAAAAAAATGACGGTGACGTCATTACTCGAAAGTAATTCACCCTGTATATTAAAATATTATTTTAAAATACGGTAAATTAAAATCAAAAATCGACGTGTTTCAGGATTATTTCTTAAAATGCTCTGTTTAGCTAAAAAAGAATTTGTTCCATAATTTACGGACACAGTGTATATTATACAGTGAGCACGTAAAGGTTGGAATAAATTCATTTTCTCGAAAATGGACGATTTTGGAAAAAAATACTGAAACAGGTCAATTTTTATTTTTTAATTACGACTTTTTGACATATATATTATACTAGTGACGTCATCCATCTGGGCGTGATGACGTCATCGATGATTTTTTTAAATGAAAATAGGGATCGTGTGATAGCTCATTTGAAAGGTAATTCAATTCTCTATTCAGTAATATAAACATTAACAAAATTATTTATACAGGGCGTCCAAAAAAATTTTTTTTGAATTAAATTTATTGACATAAAAAGAAGAATGTGTGTAATTTATTTAATTCAAAATTCATTTTCCTGCCCTCAGAAAATAGGAAAAAATGTTTATTTGGCAGATAAATATTGTTTTTTGCTTAAATTCAATATTAAAGCAGCCACCCACCAGCCTCGTGAGAGTTTAAACATTTAATTTAAGCGAAAAGCCATGATTATTTTTCAAATAAACACTTTTTTTGTTTTTTGAGAGCAGTAAAATGTATTTTGAATTAAATAAATTACATACATTCTTCTTTTTGTCACTAAGTTTGATCCAAAAAAAATTTTTTGGACACCCTGTATAAATAAGTATGTTATTGTTTATATTACTGAATAGAGAATTGAATTATCTTTCAAATGAGCTATCACACGACCCCTATTCTCATTTAAAAAGATCATCGATGACGTCATCACGCGCAGATGGGTGACGTCACTGGTATGATATATATGCCAAAAAGTCGTAATTTAGAAATAAAAATTGACCTGTTTTGGGATTTTTTTCCAAAATTGTCCATTCTCGATAAAATGAATTTATTCCAACCTTTACATGCTCACTGTATAATACCCAATATAAAAAAAATATTATTTTTTACATTTTTTACGATTATTTTTGAAATTTCTCATTATAACTTTTTTTTCTTATACATAAATATACTATCTATATATTGCGCAACAAAGAGGGCTTAGTTTCTGTTCTTTAAAATGGTGCATCATCTATATTTAAATACATAATGGAAACCGAGTGATTCTTTGATATTTTTTTACCTGTAATATTTAAAATTATTTCTTTTACAAAAATTACATAAACATTAGTCTTAAAAAACATCACTTTAGTTAAAATTATTTAAACGTTGACATTTAAAAAATTTTCAAAATCAAAGTCCATCTCTTTGTTAGCATTAGCTTCAATATCTTCCTCTGACACCTCAGTTATCTTAGAGTTCCCACAATCAGTACCCATGCACAATGCACATGCACCCTTTGCAGAATATTGAACAACTAATTCCTATCTTCCTACAACCGCAGTTTTTTGTACATCCTTTGGTATATTTACATGCTATTTTTTCAAGCAAAGCTTGTGGTGCGGGAGCTTTGACAGTAATTATTGGAATAAATCCATATTTTGAAGTTTGCCCGGCCGAGTCAAGTGGATCCAAAGTATTACCTATAAAAATAAGATTCAATCATAACACACAATCACATAAAAAAGTTATAATGAGGAATTTAAAAAATATCTAAACTCAAAAATCGTTTCATAAAAGTACTTATTGCAATTTGAAAAAGCATATCTTATTCAAAAATAACCGTAGAATTTTTTATAATACACCATTTTAAAGTAAACAGAATAAGATTTCTTTTTTATTATATAATAATATATACCATATAGAAAAAAAAATTATAATGGGGAATTTAAAAAATAATCGTAAAAAATATAAAAACTCGTTAAAAGTATAAAGCCTTTAAAAAAGGTAACCTCCTTAAAAGAAGTCGTACAACATTATACAGTAGACCATTTTAAATGTACTTGATTTCTATTCCTCTTACATTTACCAATGCATATACCTAAAGTTACGTAGAAAAAAGTTACCGACCAATATTTGCGTAATAACAAGGAAAATTGCCCAAAATTGCTGTGAGTGGCGAACTTTGAAAAATCATATTTTGAAAACTGTAAATCCTAATGACCTCCACCAAACATCATTTTAAAGAGAAAATAGGTCAGTTTTTTTTTCTGTGAAGCAATGTCTATACCTATATCCCCGTGGACAAAAGTTATGGGACAAAAAACAAAATTTCTTTCTTTTGGGTTTCTTTGTGTTTTTCTTTTGAATATATTTTTGTAAAAAAAAGTATCTTTGACTTTAAAAAGTTATATTTAGATAGAAAATTTAACCAGGAACAATTTTTATGTAGACGTGTTTGTACCAAAAGTGCATAGAACTCACCCTAATGTAACCTGTGCCCAGGGACTAATTCACCCATTTCTCAAAAACGCATCCCTTTAAATGGTAACACTCCGCGGTTTTTTCATATATAGAGATTCATTGACCATATGAAATAATAAAACCCCGTTAACGTTGTAGTTCCTTTCTATAGTACATAATCAATAGCCTAAGTTGAATATAATTTAAAAAATCGTTATTTTTGTTTTCATTTTCATTTCATTAATTTTTTATCTTTTTCTGAGTATTAAACTTGAAAAATTCTTTAACGGACAACTGGCCATCGTACGTCCTAAATTTCCACCCAACATGACCGAAAGTTGAAACGGTGTCAAAGATACGAAAATTTCACCTCAATAAGAGACCTGTAATTTTTATTTTTATGTTAAATATATTCATCCCACCCTGTATGCATAAGTAGATCGCTTTTTATATTGGACGAATATGTAGTGGAATTCGTTAGAGACCGTTAATTTTCTCACACATTATCATTATTTTGTGTATCTTTCCGCTCGAAGTTTTACCTTGGATTGTCTTAATGGTTTATGTAGAAGCCCGCCGACAAAGCATTTTTTATTTTTTTGAAGACTGAAATGCTGCGGTTGGTTGATACAAACCTCTAGATTATGTGAAGTTGTCCACCTGCACAATTGTCGAGTTGCAGATCTTCGTGTGAAATTTTTTAATATCTGAGAATATCCGATCTTTTTATTTATCCTTTTTTATTAGTCAAGATATTAACATGGCGTGTTGTAGGTGTAATTGGAAATATACTTTGATATTTTCTATTTGAAAAAATATTTAAAAAAATTGAAAAAATGCTACAAAATTAGTAAATTAAATTACTTCATTAAGTTTATTTCATGAATTGCCTCAAAATCAACCACCGTAATTATGTTGGCAGTTTCAGGAACACGCAGGAAGACTGATGAAAGTTAACTTGTTTTGCTTGAGATTGTTTTGAATTTAGCCTTTATTTCATTATTCGGTAACGAGTAGAGTAATGTTGAGACGTGAGATTACTGCTATTATTTAGAAATCTTTACTAGAATAGAACAGACATACAAGACGAAACAAATAATAGTTTGAATACAATTTAAAAAATCGTTATTTTTGTTTTTCGTTTTCATTTAATTAATTTTTTATCTTTTTCTAATTACAAAACTTGACAAATTCTTCATCTAACGGACAACTGGACTTCGTACGTCCTAGATTTCCACCCAACGTGACTGAAAGTTGAAACGGTGTCAAAGATACGACAATGTCACCTCAATAAGAGACAAGTAATTTTTATTTTTATGTTAAATATATTCGTCCCACCCTGTATGCATAAATAGGTCGCTTCTAATATTGGACGAATATGTGATGGAATTCGTTAGCGACCGTTAATTTTCTCACACATTGTCATTATTGTGGGTACCTTTCGGCTCAAAGTTTTATCTTGGATTGTCTCAATGGTTTATGTAGAAGCCCGCCGAAAAAGGATTTGCTATTTTTTTGGAGACTAAAATGCTGCGACTGATTGATACAAACCTCTAGATTATGTGAAGTTTTCCACCTGCACAATTGTCGAGTTGCAGATCTTCGTCTGAAATTTGTTAATATCTGAGAATATCCGATCTTTTTGTTTATCCTTCTTTATTATTCAAGATATTAACATGGCGGGTTATAGGTGTGATGGGAAATATACTTTGATATTTCAATTTGAAAAAATCTTAAATTTTTTTTGAAAAAATGTTACAAAGTTAGTAACTTGAATTACTTCATTAAGTTTATTTCATGAATTGCCTCAAAATCAACCACCGTAATTATGTTGGCAGTTTCAGGAACACGCAGAAAGACTGATGAAAGCTAACTTGTTTTGCTTGAGATTGTTGAATTTAGCCGTTATTTCATTATTCGGTAATAGTATGGTATAAATAGATCCAAACCCAGACATCCAAAGTGAAAGTTATCCTCCAACACCAAATTGTTCTACATGGTGCACATAATGTTCAGAAAAAAGTCACACCATTTTGAGGGTGGGGGGGGGGGGGGGGAGGGGAGAGAAATCGGTAAATTCGTAGTTTTTTAAGTTTTTCGTCAATATTTTTAAAACTATGCAGTTTAGCATGAACAACCTTCTATACAAAAATATTCTACATAAAATTTGAAATAAAAAAGGCCCATGCATAATCCTTCTAAAATGAACGGTTCCAAAGTTACGGAGATAGTATATTATAATTGGTCCAAAAAAGGCCTAACCCAGACATCCGTAAAAGTTTTTCTCCAACACAAAATTGTTTTATATGGTCCACATATTGTTCAGTAAAAAGTTACACCAATTTGAGCGTCCGCTTTGGGGGGAGATGGGGGAGAAGTCGGTAAATTAGTAGTTGTTTTACGTTTTTCGTTAATATTTCTAAAACTATGCTTTAGCGTAAATTATGTTCTATACACAAATTTTCTACATAAAATTTAAAACAAAAAAGATCCAATACATAATTGTTATAAAATCAACGGTTCCAGAGTGACGGAGGGTGAAAAGTGGAGGTTTTCGATACTTTTTATATTCTTTGGGCAATTTATAATATTATTGCTGATGAAAGAAATTTTTTTGTAAATAAAATTTGCTATTTAATTGGCCGGTGGTATGTTAGTGATAAGCCCTTGAAGAAACGTCAACCTCACCACCCAAAATCATCATCAATTTTCCAAATAATATAAAAAGTATCGAAAACCTCCACTTTCCACCCTCTGTAACTCTGGAACCGTTGATTTTATAACAATTATGTATAGGACCTTTTTTGTTTTAAATTTTATGTAGAATATTTTTGTATAGAACACTGTTTACGCTAAAGCATAGTTTTAGAACTCTATTGACGAAAAACTTAAAAAAACTACTAATTTACCGACTTCTCTCCCATCTCCCTCCCAAACCGGACGCTCAAAATGATGTAACTTTTTACTGAACAATATGTGGACCATATAGAACAATTTGGTGTTGGAGGAAAACTTTTACTTTGGATGTCTGGGTTAGGCGTTTTTTTGGACCAATTACACTATACTACCTCCGTAACTTTCGAACCGTTAATTTTAGAAGGATTATGCATGGACCTTTTTTATTTCAAATTTATTGTAGAACATTTCTGTATAGAAGCTGGTTCATGCTAAACCGCACAGGTTTAGAAATATTGACGAAAAACGAAAAAAACTACGAATTTACCGATTTCTCCCACCTCTCCCCCTCAAACCCGACGCTCAAAATGGTGTGACTATTTTCTGAACATTATGTGGACCATATAGAACAATTTGGTGTTGGACGATAACTTTCACTTTGGATGTCTGGGTTATGCCATTATTTGGATCAATTTTATCATACTATAACGAGTAGAGTAATGTTGAGAAGTAAGATTACCGCTATTCTTTAGAAATCTTTACTAGGGTAGCATATACAAGACGAAGGAAACTATTGGTATAAAATACTCATTTGAATAAAATTTAAAAAATGGTAAATTTCTTTGTGTTTATTTTTATTGAAATAATTTTTATTCTCTTCCTTAGTCAAAAAGTTCAAAAAAAAATTGACCTAACAAGCAACTCGACTTCATAAGTCCTCGGTATTTGAAGTCGATATTTGAACTCTTCATGTAGCTTTGCGTCGATTGATATACGATTTAACTAATCTTTGAATCATTTTAACCACACTTCCGGTCACAACTTTTTAACCAGAAATGACATCAAAACCGGAACTAAATATTCGAGATTGACTTTTCAAAACGTGTCGATGGATATATATCACATGTCTTCTTTCTGTGACTATAATGTGGGACTTCCGGTTACAAATTTTTAACGAAAGTGATGTAAAAATTCTGTAGGCATTGGATTTTGACAACAGCTATAGGTGATCCGGTTTATTCCACAAGTTTACGTGAAATTTCCAAGGTCATAGCTCTTGTCAAAATCCATTACCTATAAGTATAAATTTATTTGTCCTCGTCTTGCTAAGGCGCGTCGAATAATATATCGCTTGTCCTATTTCGTCGACTCTAAAACAATATTTCCGGTTGTAACTCTGGAACCCGAAGTCCGGTGCCAAATTTCTAATCTGTAATTCTATATTTGGGTTATAAGCTCTCATTTCATTCGATACTTACCTCATTTTTCCTTATACAGGGTGTTAGTAAATAAGTATGAACAATTTTAAGGGCTAATTCTACATGAAAAATTAATACCAGTTTGCTCTATAAACATATATCCGCAAATGCTTAGTTTCTGAGATACGGGGTGTTGAAATTTTTATTTCAAAATGCCAATTTATTTATTGCTCTAAGACCAGTTGAGCTATGAAAATGAAATTTAGTGAGTTTCAGAAGGTAGTTATTACAAATTTTTTGACATACAATTTAGAATTTCTTATTCATCATTGGCGCGCCTACGGGCAATGGTCTGAATTAAAAAAAAAATAGTACGCCACTGAGATATTTCGAATTAAAAATTTCTTTTAAATTCCACGTCTAATTTATGATAAAAAATCTTTCCTGCGTTTTTTTCATATGATGCACCGTTTTTATTCAGAAAAATAAAACATCTTGGCGCGTATTTCTCATTTCTTATTACATCATCAAGAACTATCCAATTTAATAATACTAAACTAGAACAATAACCGAAAATATTACTAATAAGATTTCAACTAGGTGCAAAGCTGCAAGAAATGTTTAAAATGATCTCCTTTACAGATAACAGAAGAATTTTATATTCATCATTGGCGCGCGTACGGGTAATGGTCTGAATTTTTTGAAGAAAAAAATAGTACGCCACTGAGATATGTCAAACTAAAAATCATTTTTGAATTTCTCGTTCAATTTACGACAAAAATCTTTGTTTCCTTTTTTTCATAAGAGGCGCCGTTTTTATACAAAAAAATAAAACATCTTAACGCTTACCAAGTATTTGAGGTAGTTTCCATATGCATAGAAACTTAGTTCAAATACTTTGTAAAAGTTAAGATGTTTAATTTTTTCCATAAAAACGGCGCCGCATATGCAAAAAAGACAAGAAAAATTTTTTGTCGTCAATTGAACGAGGAATTTAAAAATGATTTTTAGTTTGACATGTCTCAGTGGCGTACTATTTTTTTCTTCAAAAAATTCAGACCATTACCCGTAAGCGCGCCAATGTTGAATATAAAACTCTTCTGTTACCTGTAAAGGAGATCATTTTAAACATTTCTTGCAGCTTTGCACCTAGTTGAAATGGTATTAGTAATATTTTCTGTTATTGTTCTAGTTTAGTATTATTATATTCGATCGTTCTTGATGATGTATTAAGAAATGAAAAATATGCGCCAAGATGTTTTATTTTTTTTTTGCATAAAAACGGTGCATCATATGAAAAAAGGCAAGAAAGGTTTTTTATTATAAATTAGACTTAGAATTTAAAAATAATTTCTAATTCGAAATATCTCAGTTGCGTACTATTTTCTTCTTTAAAATAATTCAGACCATTGCCCGTAGGCGCGCCAATGATAAATACAAAATTCTTAATTGTATGTCATAAAATTCGTAATAACTACCTCCTAAAACTTACCAAATTTCATTTTCATAGCTCAACTGGTCTTGGAGCAATAAATAAATTGACAGTTTGAAATAAAAATTTCAACACCCCGTATCTCCGAAACTAAGCATTTGCGGACATATGTTTATAGAGCAAACTGGCAATAATTTTTCATGTAGAATTAGCCCTTTCAATGGTTCATACTTATTTACTGACACCCTGTATATGTTTGAATAACGGAGGAATTTTGTCTACGGACTAAGAGACATGGATATTTCAAGATTTTCATATTTGAATGTAAAATGGGTGAACAGAAAATTTTGCAAAAAATTAGACATTGAAACGTCAAAACAAATATAAAATGTAATTCTCAATTCTCACTACAATCAATTGCGGTTTAATTCTATATAATATAGAATAATACTCAACTTTATCATTCCACAAGAAAACAGTTTTAGAGCTTTTTTATCTTATAATTTATCGGAAGAATACAAAAATATTTTATTTCTAATAGTCTGAACAATCATCAAACCCAATCTCATTTAAATATTGAGATAATTCGGCAATTCTGCGAAATATGTGAGTGAATGCTGAAGAGACGCTAAAAGAAATTTTGACCAAAATAAGATTCGAATGTATGCCTAAAGCAAAAGCTGCGAATCGTCAGGAAACTCCAAATAAAATACACACTTCTCCCAAATTGGCGCTTCCAGATTTTCTGCTTATATTCGTTTGAGTATTTATGTACCGAATGTCTCAAACATAAGTTATATAGTTATATAGTAAGAAATATAAAGTTAAAAATAAATATGAAAATAATATTTTAGAATAAATGAATATGAATTATTCAAAATGACCAATCAATCTTTTAAAATAGATAACGAAATTTTGTTGGAAAACTAAAAAGTCCGTACCTACATACAGTATGGTGCAAGTGCAAATGTTTGGAATAAATTCGTTACTTCGTAAGCCAGCGAAAAATCCTGAGGCAGGTCGATTTTTATTGTTGAATTATGATTTTTTGACATTTACAGGGTGTAACAAAAATACAGGTCATAAATTTAATCACATATTCTGGGACTAAAATTAGTTCGATTGAACCTAACTTACCTTAGTACAAATGTTCACATAAAAAAAGTTCCAGCCCTTTGAAGTTACAAAATGAAAATCGATTTTTTTCAATATGCCGAAAACTATTGGAGATTTTTTATTGAAGATGAACATGTGGCATTCTTATGGTAGTAGTATTTTAAGAAAAAATTATAGTGAAATTTATGGGGGTATAAAAATTTTATGGGGGTTTTGTTTGTTTAAACCCCCCCCCCCCAAACCTGTACGTTCCAATTTGATTATTATTGTAGTACCATTAGCTAAACACAATGTTTTAAAAAAAAATTTGCCTCTTAGTACTTTTTCGAAAAGACTGTCTTTATCGAGATATTTTGCATATTTGTCAAATCCACCACAAACATATTTGTATATGACTAAGTATGATTTTGGAGACTTGATAATAGTAGTAAAATTTATTTATGATTTACATTTTTAGGTATATTTTGAACCATATTAAAAAAGAAGCCACATCTCGATAAAAGGTGCCTTATCGAAAAAATACAAAGAAGCAAAAAATTTTAAAAACACTGTGTTTAACTAATGGTATCGCAGTAATAGTCTAATTGCAACGTACACAACCATTTGGGGGGTTTAAAGGAACAAAACCCCCATGAAATCTTTATGTAAACATATTAGAAAAGAAGCCACGACTCGATAAACACTGCCTTGTCGAAAAAGTACTAAGAGCCAAAAAAGTTTTAAAAATATTGAAGTTAACTAATGGTATCACAATATTAATTTAATTGGAACGTACACAAAAGTTTGGGGGGGTTTAAGGGAACAAAACCCCATAAAATTTTTATGGGGTGCACAAATTTCACTATAATTTTTCTTTAAGATATTCCTGCCATAAAAATGCCACATGTCCATTTTTAATAAAAAATCTCTAACAGTTTTCGATATATTCGAAAAAATCGATTTTCATTTTGTAACTTCAAAGGGCTGTAACTTTTTTATGTGCATATTTGTACTAAGGTAAGTTAGGTTCCTTCGAACTATTTTTGGTCCCAGAATAGGTGATTTAATTTATGATCTGTATTTTTGTTACATATATTATACTAGATGTATAATCTTCGGGCTCAGCTGCGGGACCTATCGCCTTTTATTGAAACACCAAATTCAAGTTGATAATTTATTGCTGTCAACTGACGCTAGTTTCCCGGGAGACGATACTTTACTGACCGCTTCGTATGCAGTTTAAACTAAGAATCATCTGACACTACATGTCTCTTCAAAGTGATTCGAATAAGTGAAGTTAGAGCCACATCTTGACTCGTTGAAGTTACCCGACGGAATGAATCTAACTCTTTCTTAGCTGCAGGATAAATTGTGTCATAGCTCACACGACTTTCAAACAAAGGCTTTTATTTATTCAGTAAAATTAATGTACATTGCCAAAATATTGTTTATGATTGGCAACAATTAAACAAAATTAGTAACCCGGACATGTGTAAATATAATAACAAATTGGTTCATGTGAGATACGGGGTGATAAATATAATACTGTTTAATATCGGATATGGATCATTAATATTTGAGATGTCTTTAGTGGATATGAATGATTAATATTTGAGATTAGTGATGTCTTTTACCAGGGCGTGACGACGTTGTAGATAATTTTTATAATAAGAACAGGAGTCGTGTGATAGCTCATTTCAACGGTTATTCAATTCTCTATTTAATAATAAACACATTGACATAAATATTTATACAGGGTGTCTAAGAAAAATTATTTTGAATTAAATTAATTGACACAAAAAGAAGAATGTATGTAATTTATTTGATTAAAAATACATTCTGCTGCAGCTAGAAAACAGAAAAATGTTTATTTCTAAAATAAACATGTTTTTCGCTTAAATGAAATGTTCAAACTTTCAAGAGGCAGATGGGTAGCAGCATGAACTTTCTGTAAAAACTAGTAACTTTTTGTAAAAACATGCATTTTTCTCACGAAAAATTAAAATCTTTGATCTTTAGTAACTCAAAAATTTTTATGGGATTATTTTTAATAAAATAATGTTCACCCTCGAGAAGGGGTGGTACCCACCCCCAGGGTAAAAGCGCAAGTTGGCACTATGTCACCTTTATTCCTTGAGATATCCTCTAACCACTTACCAATTTTCATGCAAATCGATGAAGGTTCACCGAAATCGGAGGTAATAGCTCATATCCACCATCAGTGACTGCACTACATAGATATTACTAAAATATACGGTTTGAAATTTGAAAGACTAATCGCTCAGTAGCAAAATATTTTTAATTTTAATAAACGTATTGGAACCCTTTAAAATATTTTTAATTTATTCTGGTTCAATACGGCATTTGTAATAAACCATACGTTATATTTGGGACGCTCTGTAATCCACCATCCACTTCTTTCGAATTGACGCCCCCAGATTCTATACGTATACACAATATCATCTCGAGTACATACTCTTGCCTCGATCCTTTCCAGGCGTTTTCTTTAGTTGCAAACCTCGCCAATTTTCTTCTCGAAAACCTCGAGCGAGCCGGAGAATGGTCTTTTAAGTGGCGCAGTCACAGTTCGGTGCAGCCGAACTGGCCTCAGGGGTTCGAAGGTTTGTTTTCAAGAGAGAAAATCATAAAAATGTCGAATGTAGTTTTGTTTTGTCAATGAATACGAAAGTGAAAATTGAAAAACGAAAACACAAAGAACATAGAAACTTTCCAAACAAGCCAATCGACTGATTACCTTGTTTGGACAAAATAAAGTTCACTTACAATTTGCGTATTAAAGTCAAACTGTGACTTTAATAAAGCACGATATTATTAATTTAAAGATTCAAGTATTAAAAATTTTTTATTTCCTTTCTTAAGAATTTCTAAAAAGTATATAACACATACGTAAATGGATCAAAAGTCTGGAAGTGCCTAATTAAATGGATGCCCAGGATTATACAAATACACAGATTTTACAATAATATGATGATTAGCAATCACTTGTGATCTCGGGACCTATATAATTGAAGAAATTACTAGAGCAATAAATACCTCGAAAGACGGGAAGGCAGTTGGACCTGATCAAATTCCTGTTGAGTTACTCAGATTTTTAGATAAAGAGGGAATTACGATACTCCAAAGATTTTTCAACCAAATCTATAAAAAAAGGAAAATTCCCTATCCAATGGCTTGTATCTACCTTTATCCCTTTACCAAAAAAGAACAGCGCAACAAAGTGTCAAGACCACCGACTGATAAGTCTGATGAGTCATTCTTTAAAAATATTACTCAAAGTTTACTACAGAATCTCCACAAAATGCGATAAGGTTATTAGTTGCTCACAATTTGGATTTCGAAAAGGCCTGGGTACCAGGGAAGCACTAGTTGCAACCCAAGTGCTAGCTCAGAACTGCTACGATCAAAGGAAAGATGTAATAATGTGCTTTATAGATTATGAAAAAGCCTTCGATCGAGTACAACATCATAAACTCGTACATATACTAAAACAACTCGACATAGATCAAAAAGATATTCGTTGCATAGAAGCTCTTTACTGGAATCAAACAGCTGTCGTCAAGGTGGATAATGAAACAACGCAAACTCAAAAAATTCTCAGAGGTGTAAGACAGGGATGCATTCTCTCCCCACTACTGTTCAATTTATATTCAAAAAGTATCTTCCAGGAAGCTCTTGAGGAATGCGAAAGCGGCTCGAAGTAAATAGTACCTGGGTCACTAATATACGATATACGGATGACTCGGTCTTAATAGCAGACAATATAGAAGACCTCCAAAGCCTTCTTAATAAAATTGAAAAACACAGCGAGAACATGGGACTTAGCATCAACATAAAAAAGACGAAGTTCCTTATAATCAGCCGTCAATTATGTCAACATCAAAATAAAAGACTAGCATGTAACAACCAAGATCTAGAGCGCGTAAGAAAGTTTAAGTACCTGGGAACCTGGCTAAGTGAAGACTGGATGTTGGATATGGAAATTAAATGTCGGAGAGAAAGGAACAGAAGTGCATTCATAAAATTCAGAAACGTCTTTACGAACTCTGACTTTGACCTAAACCTAAGACTAAGATTCAAAAAATGCTATATATGGTCGGTGCTCCTATATGGCATGGAAGGATGGACTTTAAAAATAAACACAATGAATAAGCTAGAGGCATTTGAGATGTGGATATATCGACGAGTCCTTAAAGCTTACTGGATCGCCAGAACAACAAATGAAGAATTCCTGAGAAGAATTGGTACAGAACGACATTTGCTATGCACAATTAAACAGAGAAAAACGACATACCTGGAACACCTAATTAGAAATGAAAGATACCAGTTTCTACAAACCTTAATTGAAGAAAGGATCGAAGAAAGAAGGGGAGTGGGCAGGAAGAAAATGTCATGGCTCCGTAATGTCAAACAATCGACAGGACTAAAAAACATAGGAGACCTAATACATAATGCAAGGGATAGAGAAAAATGGTCAAACGTGATCGCGAACATCCATTAGTGGATTGCATAAGAAGAAGAAGATTAGCAATATAATGATTTTAACGTTAGCTGATTTATAATTTTCTGATATTATTAAACACTTTGGTCAGACCAATAACGAAATACGCGGCAGAAACACGACCTGACACAGAAAGGACAAAAATACTGCTCGAAAAAGCGGAGATGGAAATTCTTCGAAAAATCGATGGTGAGACACTACGGGACGCATCTAAACATTCCGTATGTGTATTTGGCACCTAGGACTTTTCTATTGGTTCTTTGCAGCACACGGTCATATTTCAACTAATAGGCGGCTAGGTGCCAAACGCGTATACGGAATGTTATTCGGTGCGAAATTCATATACGGAATGTTAATTATTCGTAAATCGAAAAAGAACTTTATATTAGAGTCAGTTAGAAGGAGATTGATTAAATAATTGTTAATGTATTATTAAATAAAAATAAAACAATTATAGTATTTGGAATGTTATTTGGTGCGAAATTCATATGTGGAATGTTAAATATCCGTAGACTAAAACAGACGACTTTTTATTAAGTCAGTTAAGGAAGACTGATTTTAAAATATTTTGTTAATGTATTATTAAAGAAAATAAAACAATGATTACCTATATGGAATGTTGTTGCTGCGAAATTCATAAACGGAATGGTATAGATTTGAGAGACATTATTATTTCTTTATTTGACTAAAGTTTCGCTTTCGCAGAATTTTTAATGACTTGCTCGTGTTGTTTAGTATATGTTTAGATATGTTTCAGCTATTCAGTTCTGTTGAAGTTTAGGGCTGTGTGCTACCAGACGAAAATAGTCGTCTTTTTTGATCTACGAACATCTAACATTCCGTATATGAATTTTCCACCAAATAATATGGTATGATTGTTTTATTTTTATTTAATACTACATTACCAAAATATTTTAAAATAAGTCTTCTTTAACTGACTTTAATATAAAGTCGTCTTTTTTGGTCTACGAATATTTAACATTCCACAAATGAATTTCGCACCAAATAACATGCCAAATACTATGAATTGTTTTATTTTTATTTAATAATACATTAAGAAGTATTTTAAAATTAATATATTTTAAACTGACTATTTTCGTCTGGTAATAATAAGGAATGTTAAATGTTCGTAGATTAAAAAAGACGACTATTTTCGTCTGGTAGCACACAGCCCTAAACTTCAACATAATTGAATAGCTGAAACATATCTAAACATATATTATACTAAACAACACGAGTAAGTCATTAAAAATTCTGCGAAAGCGAAACCTTGGTCAAATAAAGAAATAATGTCTCTCAAATCTGTACCATTCCATTTATGAATTTCTCACCAAATAACATTCCATATACTATAATTATTGTTTCATTTTTATTTAATAATACATTAACAAAAAATATTTTAAAACCAGTCTTATTTAACTGACTTAATAAAAAGTCGTCTTTTTTAGTCTACGAGCATTTAACATTCCGCATATGAATTTCGCAACAAATAACAGTCCATATACTATAATTATTGTTTTATTTTTATTTAATAATACATTAACAAGTATTTTAATCAATCTCCTTTTAACTGATTCTAATATAAAGTTGTCTTTTTCGATCTACGAATATTTAACATTCCGTATATGAATTTTGCACCAAATAACATTCCGTATACGCTTTTGGTACCTCGCCGCCTATTGGTCGAAATATGGCCGCGTGCCGCAAGGAACCAATAGAAAACTCCTAAGTGCCAAATACATATACGGAATGTTTAGATGCCTACGGGACAGAGCTAGAAGTACATATATACGACGGAGATGCAAGGTGGAGAACACCAATAACAGGGTAAGAAACAGAAGAGGAGAATGGAATGACCACATAACCAGAGAACCACATAAGAAGAAGAAATTAAGATCTTGTCAAAATTTCAGCGTGAAGTTATTATACTTAAACCGACGATTTAATGTCCAATTTACACTGGTACGCGACACAACATACGAGAGCACTGTTACACTTTAAATTTCACTAATTATCACATGATGATCATGATCAACTCCACGATCAACTCCATCTCCATGATCAACTCTACAAATGATTACTTCCAGGAAATTAAAATTAGAATAGAAAAGGCTAGAGCGAATTTTAACAGAATTAGAAAAGTGCTCTACACAAAAGATCTGAAGTTAGAGTTAAGAGTAAGGTTGGCTAGGTGCTACGTGGAATGGAAGCTTGAATGCAGCATCAATGAAAAAACTAGAATTACTACGTGCGAGTGTATACAAGAATTCTGAAAATATCATGTACAGAACACGTCACAAAAAAGAGGTTATGGGAAATATTAATAAAGAAATGGAAGTCGTCTCTAAAGTCTGAATAGCTATGCTGATTGCCAACCTCCTTCGCCGAGATGACACTTGAAGAAGAAGAATTAGCACATGTAACAATCATGTTTTCTTTAGTAGGTATTAATAAAATTTATTAATAATAAAACTATAAGCTAGACACACAATAACTATACAAAATACGCTAGAGTTGAAAACTCTAAACAATAAATGCGTCGACAAGAGACTGGTCGAATACTAACCAGATACTTTTTCACTACAAATACGCGAGAGATTTGCATCCAAATCTCTAAACTGACCAAGGTGTCTAGCTACGCTGGTTTGTAATTAAGTACTGACTACTTAAAATTAAAATTGCAATGCAGGGATTTTCTAGGTCCAAGTTTTCAATGATTATAAATATCTTTTAAATTTTTTATACTCGAGATTTCTTGGGAATGTGTCTAGCTACGCTGGTTTGTAATTCGGTAGTGACTACCGAATTTCAATGCAGGGATTTCCTAGGTCCAAGATTTCAATGATTACAAACATCTTTTGAATGTTTTATACTCGGGATTTCTGGGGAATTTGCTCCGGAGAGTTAATCGGTAGGTTTTAAGAAAGTAGAAATTATTTGCTACCAGTGGCGTAGCAACACTTTAAATTTTAACTTTATCTAAAAAATGCTTTTCATAATGTATGTATTATCCCATACACATGCTCCAGTCTGAAACCGCGTTTTACTCTTTTTCACAGTGTTTCTACGCCTCTGTACTACCGAATCTCGACAAAATTTTCGGACAAAAACACGACAAGCTCTTATAAATTCAAAATACGTTTCAGAAGAGATTCTTTATTGCTCTTTCTGGCAAGAATATCTAAGTTTAAGTGGCTCGCAATTATTAAATTGTATGATGTAGGATTTACTTTAAGGACCGTTTCCGTTTAAAAAGTGTAATTATAACGCATTTTATTATGGTGTAGAATGGCAAAGTTGGGACAAGGAAATAATTCTTTTAGAATACCTGTTGAATTGCGAATGAAGTTTTCAATTTAAAATTCATTTCATACTTTCCGAGAAAATTAAAATATAAAAAGTAATAGGACATACTTTTTAAAAGCAAGTGACACATTTATACAGGGTAGCCGTAGCGAAAACGTATGACAACACGATAATTTCTCGGAAACCGCTAAAACAATTTTTATAGGTTTTGGTGGGTAAGGGTTTTCTAATGCGGCCGATATTATAGTGGTAATTACATTGTTGTCAATTCTTCCGTTTTTCTAGAAATCTAATGAACTTTCTTATTTCAAATGAAACCTCCTGTATATTTTTTCTAATCCTCTCCGTAAGAGAGATAGACGCAGTCAGTTCACATAATCACACAGTCAATTGAATAATGTTACGAAATATCGATTTACACATCCTTTTCATAGATTTCAAGCAAGCCTTTGACAGCTTAACAAGTCCCGACCTAATAGAAGACATGAAAAACCTAGATATACCAATGAAACTTATAAAACTTACGAAAATGACAATGGCTGCAGCAATAATTACAGATAACGGTATCACCAATATTGTATTGACCGTTGCCAGCACCAGAAGATGGTCACCGCCCTACAAAGAGTAGGATTAGATGAGAAGGACATTCGGATCATCATGAATTTATACTGGAACCAGCGTGCTCAAGTCAAGGTCGAAGACCAGTTGACCGACCAAGTGAAGATCATGCGAGGAGTAAGGCAGGGCTGTGTGCTCTCGCCGACTCTTTTCAATATATACTCTGAGGAAATTTTTACTGAAGCCCTCACAAACCTAGAGAAGGGAATCCGAGTGAACGGTGAATACATCAATAATATCCGCTACGCCGATGACACTGTATTACTAGCAACCAGCCTAAATGATCTACAGGCCTTACTAGACCGTGAGAGAACTGTGAGCGTAACATGCGGACTGCACCTTAATATTAAGAAAACTAAATTCATGGTTGTCAGCCGTGTAAATTTAGATCCCGGGGCACTAATGGTAGATAGCAAAGAGATCCAGAGAGTCGACAGATTTACTTACCTCGGAACTACCCTCAACTCACAATGGGACCACGCTCAAGAGATTAGATCCAGAATTGAAATGGCACTGTCTACATTTATTAAGCTGAGATCCTTGCTGTGCTGCGGTGATCTCAGTTTGGGAACCAAGATGCGGATAGTGAGGTGCTACGTTCTTCCAGTGCTACTGTATGGAGTTGAAGCCAGGACACTGACGCAAGCCACTGAAAAGCGGATTGAAGCCTTCGAGATGTGGATCTACAGGATGATACTAAAAATATCTTATGTGGACCATGTCACCAACATTGAGGTCCTACAGCGCATGACAAAAGAAAAAGAAGTGCTTAATTTAGTAAAACAACGTAAGCTTGAGTACCTTGGCCACGTGATGCGGAACGAAGAAAAATATCGAGTTCTTCAACTCGTCATGCAGGGCAAAGTATCTGGCAGGAGAGGACCGGGACGCCGTCGTATCTCGTGGTTGAAAAACCTCCGAAAATGGTTTGGGATAACCTCCGCGGAGCTGTTTCGCAGAGCAGTCAACAAAACAATGATAGCCTTGATGATCGCCAACATCCGGACTGGATAAGGCACTGAAGAAGAAGAAGGTATCACCAAAAATATAGAAATAGCAAGTGGAGTACGACAAGGTGACTCTCTATCAACGTCATTATTTTTAATGTCGCAATAGAAGGAACAATAAGAGCTACAGAAATAAAAGGTACTATTATAACATCGACGTCGCAACTTGTGGCGCGTATGCTGACGACATAGCATTAATTAGCAGAAACCTGAACAGTTTAAAGGAAGAATTTACGAAGTTATGCAAGAAAGCATCCAAAAGGGGTTTAGAAATAAATCAAAACAAAACTAAATACCTAATATGCTCAAGAAAAAATCCAGTTAATATGACAAGCATAAATATTGGTGAATATGAGTTTGAAAAGGAAGAACACTTTAAATATCTTGGAGTCTCAGTTAATGGAACTAATGATAGAAGCATCTTAATCAGTGAAAGAATCCAGGCAGGAAACAGAGCCTACTGGAAATACAATATCTTCCTCAAAGATAAGAAACTTACTCAGAATACTAAACTGAAAATGTACAAAGCAGCAATTAGACCAGTAATCACATATGGTGCTGAACTAATGTGTCTGGCCCAGAAAGGGGAAGAAAAGTTGAGGATCCTAGAGAGGAAAATAATTTGGAGGATAGCAGGCCCACTAAGCCTAGGTAACAATGAATTTAGAAAACTCATGAACCACAAAGTAAGAGGACTTCTGAAAGGAGAAGATATCGTCAGATTTATCAAGGCACAGATACTCAGGAGAAATTCAGAAGCCGTCTTCAAGAAAATTTCCAAATAAAGACCTGTATCAGGCAGATCACGAGGAAGATCCAAAACTAGATGGGAGAACCAGATAGCCGAGGACCTTAAGAAGATGGGTTTCAGAGAATGGGTAACCATAAGCAAAAACAGGAACGAATGGAGAAAAATTGTAGAAAATGCCAAGTCACACAACCAATTGTAAAACCAAAATGTTAATGCGGATTGATTCACCGCGACAAATGAATTGGAAGGGCCCAAAGAGGGCGGCAATTACTCCGCTAGGAGTGTGGATGCCATGATTATGATGATGATGATTGATGATCCATAAGATGAATGGACTCAATGTTTTACAACTTACCGCACCCCTAGGCCCCTTCAGACTTCAGATAGCTTTATTGCGGATGTATCAAAGTGCGTTAACAATGCACGTCAATATTTTATTTTGGAAAGGTAGATTTTTGATACAACAAAAGCCAAAAAAATAGCCATGATTTAACAAAATCCATAAAAATCAGGTTACTACGATTTTATGTCTTCCCTATGGTGTTGTACGGAGTTGAGTCGTGGACTCTCACAAACGCCACCGACAAGAAAATAGAGACTTTCGAATTGTGGCTTTATTATAGACTTCTGAAGATATCTTCTTCTTCTTCAGGTGCCGTCCTCGTTCCGAAGTTTGGCTATCATCAAGGCTATGCGTATTTTTGATACCGTAGATCTAAATAATTGGCAGCTGCTGCACTTGTACCAATCTCTTAAATTCTTCAACCATGAATGTTTTCTTCTGCCAATGGATCTTTTACCTATTATTTTTCCCTGAATAATTAATTGTAGTAGCTGGTACTTTTGTCCCCTCATTATATGTCCCAAGTATTGCAGTTTGCGCTTTTTAATAGTAAGCGCAAGTTCTTTTTCTTTCTGCATCCTTCGCAACACTTCCATGTTTGTCACTCTCTGTCCACGATATTCTCAGTATCCTGCGGTACATCCACATCTCGAATGCTTCTATTTTCCTTGTATGGATCTTTTTCAGTGTCCAAGCTTCCATTCCATAGAAAAGAACTGATAGCACGTAACATCTCATCAGGCGAATTTTAAGATTTAAACTTAGCTCTCTTCCGCATAAAACTGTTTTCATTTTGGTAAAAGTAGCTCTAGCTTTCTCTATTCTGATCTTGATTTCTTCAGAGTTGTCGTTGTTTTCATGAATCACGGTTCCCAGGTAATTATATTTTCTTTTTTCAGAAGATATCTTATGTCCAGCTAAAAGAAAAATAGCTGTTAACCACAATAAAACCAGCCAAAATCGAATATCCCGGTCACACCATGAGAAACAGCGAAAGTTATGGATTGATGCCATTAATGTTACAGGGAAAAGTAGATGAAAAAGGGGGACCAGAAAGTCGAAGGATTTTCTGGCTGAAAAATCTACGTACGTGGTTCAAGACAATCACTACAAATCTTTTCAGATCAGCAATGTGCAAAGTACAGATTGTCATGATGGTTGTCGCCAACATCTGAAACGGAAAGGCACTAACAAGAAAAAGGTGTAGACGCAATCGAAACAAAATTTGGTAACTTCTAAAAGAGTTGCTAACAGTTTTCAACATAGAAGCTGACAACTATTTTGGTGGATACGCTCCTTGACAGACATGTCATGTTAGTCTTAAATAAATAGTTTTATCTCCAACCGTCACTAAAGTCATTCATTATTGTACTCATTTGCCGCCATTTGCGGCAGTAAAGTAACACTTTATTGTACTGAAAGAAGAATTTTACTTTACCTGCCGCGATTAATCAAAATAAACTGAGATTGAATGTAAGTAGTCGATGGCAGTAATCGATTATTTATTTGAGTGAATTTAAAATTGATTTACTTTAATTATTAAAAATGTTGTACAAAATTTACGTTATTTTTAATTAAATTTATGTCAGAAACTGAAATTCTGTAGTATTTTGCAATTATATTTATAAAACATAAATCAAAACTTTACAGATTTAGTAATTAGGTATTCAATATTGATACCTAACAACTATCGATTAAACATCGAAATCGGCCATCATGCAAGAGCCTTCTGTCATTACTGTCATACGAAATTTTGATTTCGTCTAAAATTAAAAGAGATCTTAAATCTTTTAAGTTTTGTATAGGGCTTTTCATCGATTGTCATTTGTTTCGAGCTTCTGTCATGTGTCACATAATATTAATATAGGTACACACACCGGCAAAATTAGCCGAACACGTTAAAAATGGGACATGTTTGATGTCTCGTATTTCATAAGCCAGTGGTCCGATTTGAGTGATTCTTTTAGTATGTTATAGCCTTATTATTGAAGAATCTCGTTGTAATAATATTGTTGCTAGAAAGGTAAATACCATTTTATACCGGGTGTACCAATCATACTGTGTTTTTTTCTTCTTAAAGTTTGGAACACCCTGTGGAATATTCTAGCATATGTAAAATATTAGAATTAATACTCGATTGTAGACTTAGGCTTGATTAACATTTTCCTTTTCGATTCATTTACTTATGTGAGATAATAAAAAAGTTATGTGCGTTAACAACTATCCATATTTTTCATCAATAAATCCTCATAGTAGGGGAGGAAAGTATACTAAATTTGCAGTTACTCGAGCGTTATGGAAACCTATTGGATTGTGAAGGGTATGTGCTAAAATCAGAAAAAGGTTAAGTTAAGTTTTCCATAAAGTGGGGGACTTTTCATTTTTTAATTTAATTTTCCATTTGAAACAATCATTTTTCTCCGATTATGGCGCTATCTATCCATAATTCGAATAAATATGTCGAATAAAAGTTGCTTATTTTTACGTAAAGAATCGAAATCTACAATAAAAATTGGGGCTCCTATTTAAGATTTTAAATTAAATACCACACCCCACCTCCGTGGTGGCTTGTGACACCCCACGGAGAAGGGTGGGGGGTAAATTAAAAATTATAAATACGAACCCTGCGATATTTTGCGAAATGAACATCAGATCGTAAAACTGCAAAATACACCTATTCAATATTTTTCAAAAATCTACCGAATGGCACCAAACACGACCCCCCATGGAGGTGTGGTAGGGGGTTACATTAAAATATAAAATAGGAGCCCCAATTTTTATTGCAGATTTGGATCCTTGACGTAAAAATAAGCAACTTTTATTCGCAACATTTTTTCCTATTTTGGATAAATAGCGCTATAATCGGAAAAAACGATTGGTGGAAATGGAAAATTAAATTGAAAAATGGAGAGTCCCACACTTTATGGAAAACTTAACTTTTTTTGGTTGTAGCACCCACTCTTCACAATCCACTCCAGGTCACAAGATCGCTCGAGTAATTGCAAATTTAGCATACTTTTCTAACCTACTATGAGGATTTATTGATAAAAAACATGGCTAGTTGTTAGAGCACATAACTTTTTTATTTTTCAACATAAGCAAATGAATCAAGAAAGAAAAGGTTAAGAAAGCATAATTCTACAAACCAGTTTAAATTTTAATATTTTATATATGCTGGAATATTCCACAGGGCGTTCCGAACTTTAAGAAAAAAACACAGTATGCTTGTTACACCCGGTATAAAATGACATTTACCTGTCTAGCAACAATATTATTACACCGATATTCTTAAATAATAAGGCTATAACATACTAAGAGAATCACTCAAATCGGACCACTGGTTTATGAAATACGAGACATCAAACATGTGCCATTTTTAACGTGTTCGGCTAATTTTGCCGGTGTGTGTATACGTCTACGTCATACGTCTTTGGTTTGTATCATTGATATATACCAATAACGTATGACGTAGATATATTAATATTATGTGACACATGACAGAAGCTCGAAACAAATGACTGTGAATGAATAGCCCTATTAATGCGAATATAGTATGAAATGGTGTTTTTGTTAATTCGATTATAAACTTACGTGCATAGAAATCGGCCCACCTAAAAATTTGGTCATTTTTGAAGTGTCGCGTTTCCTAAACCTGTTGGCCGATTTAAGTGATTTTGTTGATGATATGTTATAACCTTATTCTTCACCAATATTGCTGTAATAATATTATTGCTAAATAGGTAAGTGTTATTTTATACCGGGTGTAACAATGATAGTGTGCTTTTTCCTCAAAGTTCGGAACACCCTGTGGAATATTCTAGCGTATATAAAATATTGAAATTAAAACTCAACTGTAGCCTTATGCTTTCTTAACATTTTGCTTTTTGATTCATTCGGTTATGTTGGATAATAAAAAAGTTAGATATTTTAACAACTAGCAAGGTTCTTCATCAATACAGGGTGTTTCAAAATAAGTGCGACATACTTTAAGGGGAAATTCTCCATGAAAAATAATGACCGTTTCATTTATAAACATATGTCCGCAAATGCTTCGTTTTCGAAATACGGGATGTTGAATTTTTTTTACAAACTGACGATTTATTTACTGCTCTAAAACCGGTTGAGATATGCAAATGAAATTTGGTGGATTTTAAGAGGTAGTCATTGCGCATATTCGACATACAACTAAGAATTTTATATTCACCATTGGCGTGCATACGGGTCATATTACCCTTACATATTACCCGTATGCACGCCAATGGTAAATATACAATACTTAACTGTATGCCAAAAAATGCGCAATAATTACGTATTATAACCTACCCAATTTTATTTGTATATCTCGTGACGTTTTACAGCAATAAATAAATCGTCAGATTGTACGAACAAATTCAACATCCCGTATTTCTGAAACGAAGCATTTGCGAACATATGATTATAAACCTAACGGTCATTATTTTTTCATGCAGAATTACCCCTTAAAGTTTGTCGCACTTATTTAGAAACACCCTGTATTGATGAGGAACGTTGCTAGTTGTTAAAGTACCTAACTTTTTTATTACCCAACATAAGCGAATGAATCAAAAAGAAAAATGTTAAGAAAGCCTAAGGCTACAGTAGAGTTTTAATTTCAATAATTTATATACACTAGAATATTTCACAGGATGTTCCGAACTTTGAGGAAAAAACACACTATCATTGTTACACCCTGTATAAAATAACACTTACATGGTTAGCAATATTATTACAGCGATATTGTTGAAGAATATAGCTATAACATATCATCAACAAAATCACTTAAATCGGCTGACAGGTTTAGGAAATACATGACTTCAAAAATGACAAAATTTTTAGGTGGGCCGATTTCTATGCACGTAAGTTTATATAGGACGGCAATACTAGATATTTAGGTACTGATAATTTGTTAGCAAATATATTTATTTAGATTTTCTACGATTCATCACGGGAAAAGCAACTGCGCTGCGCTGCGGCAAGCTACACTTCATAAACAATGACGTAAATATTGACGATATTTTTAATTTTTGGTATTTTATTTTTAAGTAATAAAATTAGTTTATTATTTAAATAAAAATACGATAAAACTCTTTAAAATATATTCATTTCATTGAAATCACAATAAAAAAATATAACTTCTTACGTGAGTACAAAGTACACACACTTTTTCCATTAGAATGATGTAATTAAGTAAGTGTTAACGTTTTTTATGATTGGCGATAAAATTTTGTTTGCACCACGTCAGTAAAGACTCGTTATCGAACTCGTCAGTATAAGACTCGTTCGATAAAGAGCCACTTTGCTGACTTGGTACATAAATATTACTTTATACTTAATTGTATCCTTTCTTAAGCCGCGCACCTACCCACTGGTAAAAAATTGTGACGAACCAGCTGTTAGTTGCAAATATTTGCGTGCTCGAGGTAAATTGTGCTAATGTGGACGTGTTCGTCGCATAAATCGGACGCAAGAATTTTTGGACGCACACAACGCACACGCTCCATCGGCTATCGGTTTTTGAGCGAAGATAAAAGGATTTGCGTCGCATACAGTTTGCAGAGCGGACTTTGCGTAATTTACTCCACACAACCTGAGCAGACGCGCACAATGAACGATAAACAAATTTTTGGTAGTCGGGCAGGTAAATCTGCGACGAAAATTCTTGAGACGAACTACTAATTCAATACACACGTAAAAATTTACCAGTGAGGAGGCGGCTTTAGAGAATTTTTAAAAATTCCAAACGAAATGGTGTTTTTGTATTGTGTTACCTCTACAATTAGATATCCCTGAAAGTCACAAGAAATATTAATATCACCATATTTAGAGTCAACGTATAATTTAATCCTCATTAAAAACCAAACAATAGCAGCCACAAAATTCAAAGAAAGAAAAGAACTGAGTAGATTTTATATAACAAAGCAAGAATATTTTCTCACTATTGTTTAAGACAAGGTGCAATGAACTAACCAACAGCCGAGTTTCCAGACCATTGAAATCATTAATTAAAAAATAATCAATACTCCGATATATTTGCTATTAATTGTTGTGGGGATACTTAATTATATCTTCAGACAATTAACTCGAATAAAAATAATAATGATGTAATAATGGAATTATAGGTTGCTATTTCAAAACGGCGTGTGGGTAATTTGTCTGGATATCGATCTTTTAATAATAATTAACGGTGTTATTAACTTTTATTGATATACGAATTAATAAACAAAGATTTGTTTTATAGATGTTTTTATGTGATGCCAAATTTTAATAATGTTCAAGAAAAATTAAATCGTTGGAAATTCCAAATGACTGCTCTCCTGAAGTATGATGGTTTATGGTATTGTGTTCAGCCAGAGATTCAACCAGCTGGTAATAATACTAATGATGGTAATAATGTTGTTAATTTAGACAATCCAGCAAAAAAGCGTCACGAGGAGAAAGCACTTTCAAAAATAATACTTTCTCTGGATAAGAGTACATATCCTCATGTAATGCAATGCAAAACAGCTGTAGAGACATGGCTTGCACTTGAAAAAGCATTTGAGGATAAAGGTCTTCATCGTCGACTTCGTTTACTACGAAATTTATGTTCAATGAAACTATCCAATTTTAGTACAATGGAAGATTATGTAAAGGAAGCGATGGACTTATCTCAGCAACTATCTTCTATTGGAAAACCCATGGATGATGAATTTTTGGGTGCAATCATGCTGCAGGGTCTCTCAGAAGCATATGACCCAATGGTAATGGCTCTGGAAAATTCAAATGTTGACATTACAGCTGATTTTGTTAAGACCAAACTCTTGCAAGAAAAAAAATGGCAAAAAGGTAAACGTGAAGAAGACAATGCACTCTCGGCGCAGAAATTTAAAAAAGTACCACATTGTTGGGGTTGCGGATCCAAAGGACATTACAAAAATCAATGTACTAAGAAGAAAATGGAAAAATCGCCCGAAAGAAGTAAATTTCAAAGCAAAAGTAACAAAAAAAGGTGGTACAACATGTTTCGCTGCATTTGGTATCAACATGAAAGACGATATATGGTACGTTGACAGCGGTGCATCTTCACACATGACCGGAAAATACGAAATTTTAACAGATATTACCAACAAAAATTCTGGTCAAGAGATTGAATACATCTCTTCTATCTCAGAGTTGAGATAGAAAAGAAAGATGCAGTAAATCTGAGAAGTAACTATTATTGGTGAAATTATAGGGGAAGAAATTGGAAACTTAAAAATGGCAAAGCCTCAGGAATCAACAACATATCCATTGACCTAATAGACCTGGATCCCACGTACCAAAAAAAGGTTGATTAATAGCAAGCTGAAAATTTGTTAATAGCTTAACGGTATCTAGTCGGACAAATATCTTTGATGTATGGGAACACTGGAAGCAGGAAAGTTTTAATTTTGGAACCGGTTAAAAATTTGGAACGTCAGACTACGAAAACGTTCCATGTATTTTATTGCTCCAACTTTTATTGCTATCTATTAATATAGCGGATCTACTAAGCTTTTTCACACTAATCAATCACCCTGATTTTGTGTTTACCTGTACAGGTGTGCTGCGCAGTAATGAACGCAACCTGTATCAGCAGCCAAATGGCCGGTACGGTGTTTGAGGAAGCATAGGGAACAATATATGAAAGAATCAGCCGTCTTAAAATGATTTCTCGAAAACGTTGCTAGCTCTTAGACCAATTGTAGTATCTTAAACGAAGCCATGATAAAATCCATTGTGAATGGTCTCGGGTCGAACTTAACTAAAATAACAGATGGGTCAAAAACGGAGCTAAATACAGGTTCGGCATTTTTTGTTTCAAACATAAATCATATTGAAAAAATCATATTGAATAGTACAGAATCTCAAAATATTGTTCCATTTTTACTGCCGAATTATTTGCTATTGAAAAGGCACTAAAATGGTGTACAACTCAAACATGCACGAATGTGGCAATAATTTCAGACTCAAAATCAGCATTCCAAGCTATTAGCGGTCACCCATTAAACAAATTCCGAAATGCCTTAATTTTGAACATTAAAAAATTAATTATGGATCTTAAACAAAATAATGTAACTGTTTGGTTTATTTGGACGAAAGGACATTGCGGAGTCGAAGGTAATGAAATTGCTGATGTAGCCGCAAAAATTACTCAAAGTTGCCACATGATTGTTGTTCTCTGACCATATTGACAAATTATTTAATTTAAAAGATTTGAATAATGCTCTCAAACCTAATATCAGAAGGAAATGTGAAACTGATTACAAAAGAATTGCAAATAAATCTACTAACCATTATTTCAGTATTCACCCTACACTTCCAAAAAACATTCCTCATTTCACCTTTAATTATAATAGAGCACAAATGTCAGTCTTGACTCGTTTAAAATTGAACCATGGTCGTTTTCCATCTCAGTTAAATAAAATTGGACTACTTAACTCTCCTGTCTGTAGTTGTGACAATGTATCCATCGGTGATCTAAATCATATATTTCTAGAATGTTCTCTGAACACTCAATCTTCTTCAATTCTGTATCAAGAACTAATTCATCACGTGTATCCATTGCCGCTAAATATTACAGCTCTCCTTTTTTCCTCAGATAAATCGGTACTAGATTCCATCATTAATTTTATCAGAAATGCAAAAATAGCGGTATAGTTTAAAGAACTAGACAACATGAAAACATTTAATATAATTATAGTGTAGGAAACAGAGGTTGAACCTTGCAAAATGGACACAAGTCCGGTTTTATTTTTTTTATGGTAGATCAAGGGGTGCTTATTATAAGACTAATTTTTCTGAAAAAATTTCGCCCCGGAACCCCCTTTTTCGCCCCTTTAAAGGGGTTAATTTGTGGTTTTTGCGAAACGTAGCCCTTCCTGTACCTTTTACAAAAAATTTTTTTTATAGAAATATGAAGAGGACTATATTTTCTATGATTTATTTCCCGACAGCATATGTCTATCATCCACCGTTTAGCGGGGGTGGCGCCCCAAAGTTGACAAGTTTTTAAAAAAGATGTTTTTAAAAAATATATATTTTTCCCTAACTATAACGGCAATTAAGAAAAAGTCCTACGACAATTTTTCACAAATAAGTGACTGATTTTTTGGTATAGGTTTCACTTAAGGGTAATTGGCCTATTTTTAATTACAGGGTGTTACATTTTAAAAAACCCCTTTTTATACCATCTGAACCGTTTATGCTAGAGTAAAAAGACTTTCAGCGATTACCCATGTACTGGTGCTATTTACAAATTTATATAATACACCCCCATTTTTTCCCCGGAACCACCCCAAAAAAAAAAGAATTAATAAATAAAGTAATTCTCTTGAAATCCTTCACACACAATGCCCTTTATTAATATGCTTCATATATCATTTTGTGCACGTTATTATTACCCATGCATGGACACCAAAAGCGATTTCCTGGTTCAACCCCTGTAGCCAAAAATAAATAAATAAAATGGGGGTTGAAATTTATTTTTTGTTTTTTGCTTTTTGATCCATACGGGCATATGCTTCATCAATAGTGCTTTTCAAAAATATATATGGTTATTGCAACATTTCTGCGGAAACCACCCCTATCCTTGAAAATATACTGCAGCAACTACCCCTATCCCTTGGCGAGCATGTTTTTACGATTTTCTCATTACCTATGCATTGTTTTTAAACAAAACTTAGGTTAAAGACCACTATTAACTCTAAAAATTAGGTCCTATTCATTTTTTTCGTATAAGCAACCGTTACGGCACAGTGGCGCCGTAAACTTCGTGATATGCTTGGCGGGCTCCAGTTTTTGTTTTTTATTTCGTCACTTATTTGTTTTATTGATAAAGTACTTATGTAAAATAAAACAACGCAGTGTAAGCTACAAATTATGACCTATACACATTTTACATTATTTGCCCCCCAAAGCCACAGTGGTGGCCCAAAATCAATTTTTGCATATTTTCGCCACATACACGCATTTTATTTCATTAATGCTACCTTAATAGCACAATATTCACCCTTAAGTGGTCGCTAAGCAGTGACGGATCCAGGGAGGGGTGATGGGGGCGATCACCCCCCCCCTCTCACACCAAAAGTGATATTATATTTAAAGATTATAAAAATATTCATTTATTTTTGTAGAAATTTAGCCAATTGGCACGTCCCTTAACGATGCTGGATCCGCCACTGTCGCTAAAACATAAAAGGACGCCATCATTATAAAAATAATAATATAAGTATTTCTATAAAAATAAATGAATATTTTTATAATCTTTAAATATAATATCACTTTTGGTTTGAGGGGGGGTGATCGCCCCCATCACCCCTCCCTGGATTCGCCACTGCTTAGCGACCACTTAAGGGTGAATATTGTGCTATTAAGGTAGCATTAATGAAATAAAATGCGTGTATGTGGCGAAAATATGCAAAAATTGATTTTGGGCCACCACTGTGGCTTTGGGGGGCAAATAATGTAAAATGTGTATAGGTCATAATTTGTAGCTTACACTGCGTTGTTTTATTTTACATAAGTACTTTATCAATAAAACAAATAAGTGACGAAATAAAAAACAAAAACTGGAGCCCGCCAAGCATATCACGAAGTTTACGGCGCCACTGTGCCGTAACGGTTGCTTATACGAAAAAAATGAATGGAACATAATTTTTAGAGTAAATAGTGGTCTTTAACCTTGTATAAGTTTTGTTTAAAAATAATGCATAAGTAATGAGGAAATCGTAAAAACATGCTCGCCAAGGGATAGTGGTAGTTTCTGCAGTATATTTTCAAGGATAGGGGTGGTTTCCGCAGGAATGTTGCAATAACCATATATATTTTTGAAAAGCACTATTGATGAAGCATATGCCCGTATGGATCAAAAAGCAAAAAACAAAAAATAAGTTTCAACCCCCATTTTATTTATTTATTTTTGGCTACAGGGGTTGAACTAGGAAATCGCTTTTGGTGTCCATGCATGGGTAATAATAACGTGCACAAAATGATATATGAAGCATATTAATAAAGGGCATTGTGTGTAAAGGATTTCAAGAAAATCACTTTATTTATTAATTCTTCTTTTTTTGGGGTGGTTCCGAGGAAAAAATGGGGGTAAATTATACAAATTTGTAAATAGCACCAGTACGTGGGTAATCGCTGAAAGTCTTTTTACTCTAGCATAAACGGTTCAGATGGTATAAAAAGGGGTTTTTTAAAATGTAACACCCTGTAATTAAAAATAGGCCAATTACCCTTAAGTGAAACCTATACCAAAAAATCAGTCACTTAGTTGTGAATAATTGTCGCAGGATTTCTTCCTAATTTCCGTTACAGTTAGGGAAAAATATATTTTTTTTAAAAACATCTTTTTTAAAAACTTGTCATCTTTAGGACGCCACCCCCGCTAAACGGTGGATGATAAGACATATGCTGTCGGGAAATAAATCATAGAAAATATAGTCCTCTTCATATTTCTATAAAAAAAATTTTTTGTAAAAGGTATAGGAAGGGCTACGTTCCGCAAAAACCACAAATTACCCCCTTTAAAGTGGTGAAAAAGGGGGTTCCGGGACGAAATTTTTTCAGAAAAAGTTAGTCTTATAATAAGCACCCCTTTATCTACCAGAAAAAAAATAAAACCGGACTTGTGTCCATTTTGCAAGGTTCAACCTCTGTTTCCTACACTATTAAGAATTTACATGTTTTGTGGCAAATAGATTTTGTCTGATGCTAGGATCTCTCTCACACACACAAACTAAAATTGTGGCTTATTATCACTAAAATAGTAAATTGAATTAAGATTACCGAAAAAACTTTTCAGAAAAAGCTTTATTAAATTGTTTCGTCCTGTCAAAAGTTCCAGAAGCAATTGACATTTTTATTGCCTCCCACACCTAAAAACACACCCAACAAATCACTTTCGTGAGTTACATTGGGAGAAACAAGCCGAAACTCGGCGAGTACGTTTCGAATGTCTGTCGGATCGCTCTGATATAAATTGACATTTTCAATCGCGGAGGATTTAACTCGAAATTCTCACAACTTACTTGATGACAATCATAATTAATAAGATGAATGTTGGTCGATTAGTCAAGATAGAGAGAGGGTAGAAAACAGGGAGTGATGTATATCATCCAGACCTTTGGAACGGCGGGGCCGTTTGTTGGGAAAGATTTATTTTCGTAGTATTTGTTTTAGCTGGCTGAATGGTTTGGTCGAGTGGTGGTTGAAGTTTTACCGTGCGTGAACAAAAAAATTGTGTGGGCTTTATATGCCGGAATGGAATTAGGTCATAATGATTGACATATATTTTTAAGTGAATGAATAATCTCGGGAGGTAATTAGCGAATGTATAATAAGTAATAAGTACACCGAGAGAACAATTTTTTTTCTCATAAAACACCGATTTCTTTGGGCAATATTTCTTAAAAGTTAACATATCCTATTAACTTAAACACACCGGTTCACATATAAAGAAACGAGTTTTTTAAACACAACTCAATAATTTCTTACAGATAATTTCTTCAATACTAAGAAATGCATTAATCGTTACATTTAATTTTCTTATCCTAAAGTTTTTATTTCTTAAATTGAAAACTACAAATATTTTGTAGTATAAGAAATATAATGTTAAGTTAATCCAGATTTATATTTGTGAACATGAAATTTTCTTGCGATCAAATAAATATTTTAAACCACAAGAAATAATTCTTCAGAAATACCCTCTGTAGTAACTGTGGTTATAAAATAAAAACTTTGTCATTAATGCCAAAATGTTACTTGCAAAGAGATTTTCTTCCACAAAAGAATTGCGCAGATTAACTATTTATGATTTAGTCGTCAGTGTTTGTCAAGATGGCGTGATATGTTCATGTTCATATAGATGGATGTTGGATTTATTGGTGTTCTTTAAAAATTAACGGATACTTTGAAGGTACGTACATATATAGGTATTAAATAAAAGTAAATTGAGTAATTTCAGATGTAATAATAATATTGTTGATTATCCGAATGGTTAAAAAAGAAACATAATAGTATCTTTATATGCTTTTTAGGTATAATGATGGACGACTCTGAAATAAAGGAGCTTATTATTCTAACTGGGAAATATGCCACAATTTAAAGCTGGGACAGAATGATATAATATAGAGCTTCAGAACAATATTAAGAAAGGATTTATTAACCAACTGCGGGGCCTTCCAGAAATGGTAAAACTTCATACATGTAAGTACCTTTTTAAAAATGTGTATACTTATGTATCAACTATAATAGGTTTCTTGAATGTATCCTCTTCTAAAAAAATATACAATATCAAACATGGCGGTTGCAACGCTGAGGATGTTTTCTGTTAATTTATTTGAGATAAAGAAATCAGTTAGTCTAAAAGAAATATATGTTTATGGTTAAGAAATGTTATTGCCGAAAACCGTGAATTAGTTAATATGTATTAAATGACTTAGATGTAAACTAATAATACTTTCCCGTAATAAAATTTCTTAATGATTAGGTATGCTGTCTCTTTTAGATTACTTATAAGAAAATTACATATTATTATGTCTGCTTCAATGTTTTACATTGGTTGTATTTTTCCTATTGTTTTTGCTAAACAATGTTTATTGTGTGAGTTAATATTATAATTAATATGTCATTAACAAAAAGAAAAAAATAAACAAGGATGTGTGTAGGTTAAATAATGCCATATTTGAACTAAATATTATTGATTATTATTAGTATTAATAGTTCTTATGTGGGGCCGTGTATTTGTTTTTTTTTGTATTTCCTAAATTTGTCAAAATTAATATCTATAGATATCTTTATAAAAAAAATTTTATTAAAGTAAGTTTACTCTTTCTACATAACGATTTTGTTTTAGTGAATTGCTGATATACAAAGTGCTATTAACAAAAGAAGGAAAATTTGAGGAAGTTGGATTTGCCTCTCCATCCTTTTATTGTTGTGTAGAAGCCAGTGGTTTTAAGAGTGGAGAAAATATTTGTATGTAATAATAACGTTTTATATCTTGTTTTACTAATAAATAATGATTTTACCTTAACACAATGATTTATTTCGCCGTATGTAATATCACTTTATTTTCAAGAAATATTAACTTAACTCTAAATATACGTTTATCTCTGCGAAATATATCTCTTAACATTAAATACATTAATTATTAATAGTAAAATAATAATATTCCTTACTAAGAAATATTATTGCCCAGAAAGAATAGTTTTGTAATGTGTAGAAAATATATTTTTATGACTAATAAAATTAATTAACATCAAGTGTAATTTCTTTCTTATAAATGGGTTTGAAGTTTGCCAGAAAGTGATGGTTCAATCATGTTTAAGATATATTTCTTTGGCTATAGTAGAATTTATTTGAAATATTTTAGAAAATTATATCTTACATACAAAGATATATTTCTTAGGCAATATTCCAAGTCGATCTTTCTTAAATATTAATAAAGTTTCTTTATATCAAGAATTTTTTTCTCTCGGTGTAGAAACTTACAATATTGGTAGGTAAAAAAATTGGGACAGATTGGATATTTATTAGTGCACCATATCTAACCCACAGCTGAATCTTATGTTTGTGCGTCACAGTGTTGCCATACTGTTTTCTTTAGAATAATTTTATAAGAACGTTTACTTCTCCGTCATTATACTAGGTAGAATGACAAATGAGGTGTCAAATGAAAGCTTATAATCCAAGGATGGTAATAAAGGTGAGAAATTAGACCTAGGCTGTCTGTCCGTCCGACCGCGAATATAACTCCTCCGTCACTATACCAGGTAGAATGACAAATGAGGTGTCAAATGAAAGCTTATAATCCAAGGATGGTACTATGGTACAAAAGGTGGAAATTTGACCTAGGACTTCCGGTTTTAGAAATGCGACCAGAAGTACTGTTTTAAAGTCACTGGAATAGTACAATACTGGAATATATTATTCGACGCGCCTTCACAAGATGAGAATCAATATATACTTTCGGTTTAATGACTGTATGTCTATCTGTCTGTCCGTCGGCGAATACAACTTCCTCCGTTATTAATACAGATAGAATGACAAATGAGGTGGTTGATGAATGCTTATAATCCAAGGATGGTTCTAAAGGTTATAAATTTGACGATCTGTCAGTCCGACCGCGAATATAACTCATCCGTCACTATAGCAGGTAGAATGATAAATAAGGTGTCAAATGAAAGCTTATAATTCAAGGATGGTACTAAAGGTTATAAATTTGACGGTCTGTCCGTCTGACCGCGAATATAACTCCTCCGTCATTATACCAGTTAGAATGACAAATGAGGTGTCAGATGAGAGCTTATAATCCAAGGATGGTAATAAACTCGACAAACTCGACTTTTCAATACGCTTCGATTGATGTGTTACATGTATTTCTGCGACTATAATATGGCACTTCCGGTTAGGACCTTTTAACTGGAAATTATATAAAAACCAAAATTCTACATTTTACATATTTGTTTTCATCTTGGTAACGCACGTCGAATGATATACCGCTTATAATATTTCGGTGACTTTAAAACAGTACTTACGATTGCAAATCTAAAACCGGAAATCCGATGTAAAATTTCTTATCTTTTGTCATTCTACCTGGTATAGTGACGGAGGAGTTATATTCGCGGTCGGACGGACAGACGGGCAGACAGCCTAGGTTAAATTTCTCATCTTTAGTACCATCCTTGGATTATAAGCTTTCATTTGACACCTCATTTGAAATTCTACCGGGTATAATGACGGATGAGTTGAGTTTACAAACAGACAGACAAGACGGACGGACAGACGGGCGTGGATAATTCAACGATTTTACATTTTTTCAAAACTGGTGAAAACAACAACATAATAAACTTTACTTAATTGGTGTTCCAAAACTATATATTTTTTACACATTACACAATATTACAAGGTTTCTAGCATATTAAACTTCACAATAATTTAAAATATTCAAGTAAAAACCTATCTATACATAACATATTAGAACATACCTAAAATACACAAATGATACATTTCACACACTAATACAATATCACAAAAAATTGTAATGTGATAGTATGAAACAATAGAGGATACGGCAACGGTGCTACATATCATGCTCGGATCCAATGCCAAAATCTACACAGACATATTAGTGTGCACTAATACCTAAGCTGTCCCAAAATTGAATATAGTTTGTTGTTCATGTTTTCTATGGGCCATATTGAACCTAACGTATGTCCTAAAGATGTTGGCACAAAATTCACTGGCTTTAGTTCAAACGAAAACAAAATAACATCAAGTTGCTTTTGGAAACACAAGTTGGTTTACTCTCAGTTAAAAGTTATTTTATAAGTTTTAGCTTTAAGATCTCATATAAATTAGGTATGAGAAGTACCTACAAGTTGGTTGGTTGGTGAGTACCCAAAAATGAAATCTGTCGAATATTGTGTGAGTAGGAAATACCATGCTTGAATCTACCAAAAAGTGAAAGACCACGTGATTATTTTAAATGACGAAAAGTATTTTATCTTCAGTAATTCCGAAATCACGAAAAACAATTGATTTTATACGAACAACGTAGACTTGTAGAGGAATGGCCTGAAAATGTTAGATATGTTACGGGCAATAACGTAAATCCGGCCAATAACGTTAATAACCGGTCAATATCGACAATGGCCTGTTGAATTACTTAGTCATTGTCGACAATGGCCAGATATTAACGTTATTGTCCATAGAAACTGAACATGGATGATAATTTTAAACTCTTGATAACATTTCCATCATTGTCTAAAGGATAGGTTATGTTTATATTATTTGCTTCAATATAGACTAAAGGATAGGTTATGTTTATATTATTTGCTTCATTTCTGTGCTCGTGCTGAAATTACTCGTAGGGGTCGACCAGACAAGAATTCTTGTCTTGATAACAACTTCTTGTCTTGTCTTGAGAAAAAATCAAGAAATTTAAAAATATCTTGTCTTGACGTTTTCTTGACATGTTATATCTTGTCTTGACTCAAGAACTTTCAAGATCTTGAAATTTCTTGATTACCTGGTCACCTATGCGTGCTGATACGGCCTAATAAATCCCAGAATGACCTACAGAATCTAATACCAGAGTCAAAAAATACTTAAATGAGCCTAGGTCAGAAGATGCTGAGAATTTACTTGATTGGTAGAGAAGACACGAAAATGTCTACCCGTTATTATCGAAAATAGCCAAGGATTTGCTCAGAACGCCAGCAACATCTGTACCTGCGGAAAGGCTATTTTCAATAGCAGCTTTAACAATAACGAAGTCAAGAAATCGGCTAGACGTTGACTATATAATTATGGGGCCACAGTAACGTCTAATGCCGTTACTGTGGCCCTAGCATAAGAAGTATTATCTGCCTTAATTCATGGCTTATCAATTCCGATTTAAAAATTTATGGTATATTTACATGATTTACATTTTGTAAATCGTTTTAGCAAAAAAGTGTTCAATACATTAAAATACGATATTTTATGTTAAAATATGTCATCTTTTTCACAAATTAATACCTAGTCAAGATATTTCAAGATTTCTTGATTTCTTGACAAGAAATCTTGGTATTGACAAAAAATTTCTTGTCTTGTCTTGAAATCTAAAATTACTTCTTGTCTTGATTTTGTCTTGAAATTAAGACAAGATCAAGACAAGATCTTGAAATTTTCAAGAACTGGGCGACCCCTAATTACTCGTAGTAAATTTATGTAAAAAGTGTTACAAATTGCCTTGGTTAACTATCTTGTCAAAATAAAAATGATTAGTCTTCCAAAGCTATATTATATAAAAATAATAGGACTTCATACCTTCTTCCTCTTTTAGTGTCTATTCGTTTCGAATATTGGCGATCATTCTGGCTATAATTATTTTATTAACTGATGCTTTAAATAAATTAGTTATGCTTTAATGGAGGTTCACCTCCAAGATTCGTTCTTATTGTGGCTGAATGGTTCCAGTATAAATTTTGTATTATACGTCGGTCTTTATCATCCATTTGGGCTTTTGTTAGAACATTTATCATTATTCGGTGTTGAACTGTATCAAATGCTTTTTGGTAGTTCACAAAGCAGGTGTAAATATCGCAAGTCATATCTCTGCATCTTTGAAATAAAACCTGTAGACTAAACAAAACAGTGTATCTCTTGTACCTACGCCTTTCATGAATCCAAAGTGTGTGTCTAGTAGTATTCTCTCTTCACATAGCTTGTATATTCTACGATGTATAATTTTAAGAAAAAGTTTTAATGTATGGCTAATTAGACTTATTAATTAGCCTATCCCTATTCTCCGCACGTTGTTGCTCCCTGTTTCTTTGGTAAGGTAATAAATTCTGAAACTAGCCAATCTTTTGTTTGGAATATTGCTTATGCCATAGATATTGAAGATTTTTCATAGTATTCGTGAAGATTCATCATCAAGAAGTTTAATAACTTCAGACAGTACTCCGTCTGGTCCTGGAGCTCTACCTTCTTTTAGTGATATTATGGCTGCTCTTATTTCTGCCACTAGTATAGGTGGTCCTGTTTTCGTAGGTATTGGGGACTGGTTCTCCCTCTCATCAATAAATTTCGTATGTAATTTTTCCAGGTATTATTGATACTCTCTTTGTCCACGATTATCTCTTCATTGTCATTAACAAGTTTACTTACTCTTCATACCCAATTCTATTTATTTATCAACATTACCCATTTGCTTTTGGCCACTGTCGTTATTGACCGGTTATTGATGAAAACTCCAATTTTAGGTTATTTTTTTTACAACATTGGCCAATAGCTAAGGTTATTGTCGTTAATGGCCGGGCATTGTCGCTAATAGGTAACCAGGGAAAATGGACATTCACGACAATGCCCGGTCTTTAACGTCAATGGACAATTTACATCATTGTCCGTAACAGATAAAACATAGAGCGAAATTTGCAAATAAAATCCCTATCTGGTGCGCAACTTATAACAGGGGTGTTTCCTCACATATTGTGGGAGGAGTAAGGGGTGAAGCATTAAACATTCAGTGCTGTATTGATAATTGCCTTTCCAAATTGCTTCATTTTGTCCATGCTAATGATGATAATATTTTTTGGCCAGACCTAGCATCATGCCATTCCTCAAGAGATACCCAAAACAAGCTTAGACAACCATATCGACAACACCCCAAAGAACCCTTTGTTCCCCCCCCCCCCAAAAAATACGGCAAACTTGCCGCAAGCTACCTAATAGAGGATTTTGGGTTTTATTGTCTATGAAGGTTTGTCATAGAGGCTGGGAAGCGCAAGATTCAGAACAATTTAAATGGAGAATTTATGAAAAATGAGTGAAATTGGTTCAATTCCGTTCAGGACCTCATGAGAGGCATTTGAACAAATTTGCGTCTAATGTATGTATGTCCCACCTTGACTTTACAGTACACAAACATACGTCAATACAATCCTTATGGGAGTTTTTAGCGCGGCGATGCCGATTTTCTTCAAAAGAATTTTCAATCGAACATTACCAGGGTCCTAAAAATGTAGGGCCCTAAAAATGTTTTTCTGAAGGTATTTTTAAATGTTAAATTAAAACTAACCTGTTACAGTCAATAGCATTGTAGTAAAACAATATTTTTTGTGAGTGATAGTCATTTTCTAATGGTAGGGGAGCAAAGTATGCTAAATGTGCAGTCACTCGAGCGCTTTGGGGACCTATTGGGTTGTGAAGAGTAGGTCCTAAAACCAAATAAAGTTAAGTAAAGTTTTCCATTTTAGAGGGCGCTTGCCATTTTTAATTTAATTTTCCATTTCCAACAATCGTTTTTTCTGTTTATAACGCTATCTATCAATAATTCGAAAAAATATTTCGAATAAAAGTTACTTATTTTTACGTAAGGAATCCAAATATGCTATAAAAAATGAGGGTTCTCATTTAAGATTTTAAAGTAACCCCCACCCCACCTCCGTGGGGGGTCGTGTTTGGTGCCATTCGATAGATTTTTCAAAAATATTGAATAAGTGTATTTTACAGTTTTTCGATCTGATGTTCATTTCGCGAAATATTGTGGGATTCGTATTTAAAATATTAAATTTACCCCCCCACCCCTCTCCGTGGGAAGTCGTGTTTGGTATCATTCGACAGATTTTTAAAAAATATTGAGCACATATTTTTTAGTTTTTCGATCTGTCATTCATTTCGCGAAATATTCGCTTTTTTCTTCTGAAACTTTGGGACTCGCCCATTTCCTTACGCCCGGCTTAAATCGTCAGATTTTTAAAATATACACTCTTTTGCATGTACTTAACTTACCTTATCTTAATCTGACAATTTTGAGTTTTTTTAAGTATATAATTTATTTTTCGGGCCCCCCTTAACGAACTCCCCTGTGTTAAGAGCCAATATATGGTAGAGGTACATCTACAGGTTACCAGGTTTCTCCCCATATGATAATCTGACGCGCTCGAGTAACTGCAAAAATCCCCTCTTGGGCTCCCCTACCATAAAAGTAATCACCAATTTTATAATCGATATGCGTAATAACTTTTTTTGGTTAAGAATGTTAGAATTATCGAACATTAAAATTGGATGTTGTTCTATGGTTATTAATTTATGTATTGACAGTATAGACAGTTCTGAAGTAATGTCAAGAAAAATATAAAATAGATTGCCAAGTAGAATGGGTCGTTCCACATAATTCGGTAGAATAGTTTCATGCGGCTTACATGTTCGAACCATCTCGCTCTCTTGGAATCAATGGTGTCAATTATTATTGTCCCAATATTCATTCTTTGTCGTATTTCATTATTTCAAATTTTGTCGTAAAGTGTTGTCAAAGTGTGTCATAAAAATTCATACATTCTGGATGAATTTTGTCACATTATCAAATACAAAATGAAACTTTCCCATCCATCATTAATCAGTGCGTCCAAATTTTAAACTTTTTACTAATTTTTTGGCCAATCTTGTACGCTCCGCTCATCCGTGGGTCTATAATTCTCCTTGAAATCCAAGTTAATAAAAACTTCGGAACAAAAAGCTAAATGTGCCAGTCATGAGGGCGTGATTTTTTCTCGTCCGCTCCTTCGCATGATTTACATATTTATTCACAGACCCACTTTTTGCCGAGTTTGCTCTCACAATTTTCTACTATGGGAACTGCAAGGGGTTTTCACTAGGAAGTGACATACGAGGAATTTTAATACATCTTCGAAGCGACAACGTGTTCTTCTCGAACTTGTCTCTAAATAGTCAGCGAATTAATTTTCGGTTAGTTGACACTACGTCGATAAAAAGAGTAAGATTTCGAGATTGTCAGTATAAATAGTGTCTAATCCGAAGTATTTTCTAAATCACAAAACTTAAATAAATAAAATAAAATCAATGGGAAAATCCCAATAGCTGGCTGTATGTATACCATAATTAAAAATCATACAGAACAAGTAAAAACTTCGTTTGTACAATGGTATAAAAAGTTTATTGAAAATCTAATAAAAAGTCATCCAAAAGGATTCGCAAAACGTTTTCGATCTAGATCAGATCATCTTCAGTGCCTAGAACGAAGTATTTCCACGTTAGAATGAATGCAAAAGGTTAAAATTATGACTAGTTAAAGAAAAATGTGGATAATACTTACGTTCTGCTTAGTAGATGGATCTAGCAACCTTATAAAATAGGTGACATCGAGAAATATGATATACATGTTGATAATCTGATGTAGTAGCGACTCTAAGCCGATGTTAAAAGATAAATTTGTGAAGAGTGCGCAAAGGGCAACATGATTCACTGCTCGATAAGAACGTGTGGTTCTTGCCAGTTCAATGGACACAGAACAACAAGAGTATAGGAGATGACAATCTATTTATCAGACAGAAGTGACATGACAAGACAGGTAGTCAGTTTTTGGATATGAATTTAAAAATAGTGTAGTTTATGAATTTAAATTATTAGTTAAGCTGAATGGATGCAGGGCAGATCAACAACAGATGCAATTTTCATTATAAGGCAGTTGATGGAAAAATACAGGAGTAAAGAAACAAACGCTCATATGGTATTCATTGATCTTGAGAAAGCATATGATAAAATTCCTCGAGAGACTCTGTGGTGGGCACTCAATAAGGATGGGTGAATATGTAAAGATTGTGAGGGATATGTATGAGGAAGAAACGATTAGTGTTAGGACAGGTGTGGGAGAGACTGATAAATTTCATGTAAAAGTAGGATTGCACCAAGGCTTTGTGCTTAGTCCGTATTTATTCTCATTAGTTTTGGACCAGATAACAGCGAAGCTACAGGGTAACATTCCATGGTGCTTAATGTATGCTGATGATGTCGTGTTAGTAGGAAATAGTGAAAGAGACTTACAACAAAACTGGAACAGTGGAGGCAAGCTCTGGAGGAAAAAGGTTTAAAACTTAGTAGGACAAAAACAGAGTATTTGGAATGTTCATTTAAAGATGGAGTTACTACAAATAAAATGGTATCTTTGGATGGTGAACTGATTGTAAAAAGCAATATTTTTAAGTACCTGAGATCGGTATTACAGAGTAATGAAGAAATAGATGGAGATGTATGCAGTAGAATTAGGGCTGGATGGATGAAGTGGAAAGAAGCGAGTGGTGTGTTGTGTGACAGAAAAATTCTAATGAAGCTGAAGGGAAAATTCTATAAAACAGCCATAGTCTATGATGTACGGAACTGAATGTTGGGCAGTGAATAAGAAAGAGGAACAACGAATGCATGTGGCGGAAATGAGAGTGCTTAGATGGATGAGTGGAGTGACAAAGAAGGATAAAATTAGAAATGAGTATATTAGGGGAAGTCTAGGTGTGGCACCAATTGATGCCAAAATGAGAGAGCATAGGTTAAGATGGTTTGGCCATGTTCAACGTCGAGACGTTAACCACCCAATACGAAGAATAGCTGAAGTGCAGATTCCTGGAAGGAGTAGGAGAGGAAGACCAAAGAAGACCTGGGGGAGACGATAAGGGAGGACATGTTGGCAAACGGGATTGACATCGATATGACCCAAGATAAACTTGTGTGGAGAAATGCAATTAGGGAAGCCGACCCCGCATAGGGATAAGGCAAAGAGAATGAGTTAAGCTGAATGGATGTTAATAAATGTATTAAAGGGTGATTTAAATTATAATAAATTAGATTCTATTGTAAAAGTCTAAAACGCAACTCTCTGTTACAGAAAGAACTATTATTATTGTTATGTTAATAAAAGTGATATTCATAGTAAAGCCAATGACGTAATTGATTACAGTTTAAAAAAGAAGACAACAATTTAATTTAGTTTGAAATAAAAAGAGAAATGAAAATACTTAAATGTAAACAACTTATAGACGAAAAAAATATAAGATGCATAGTAATACATAGTAATGTTGTAAAAGATAAAAAGAGTAATGTTGGTTGCCTAATATTGTGATTGTAATGATTAAAAACAAAAAAGAGAAAATTTATGAATTTAACTGATTATTTGAATTAGTGAACTAATAATTTGAAATCTATATATTCTACTGGAGTAAACAGACTGAAATGGGTGAAATATATATTACTGTAAAAGATTTTTAAACAACAGAGAGAGAGAGAGAGAGAGAGAGAGAGAGAGAGAGAGAGAGAGAGAGAGAGAGAGAGAGAGAGAGAGAGAGAGAGAGAGAGAGAGAGAGAGAGAGAGAGAGAGAGAGAGAGAGAGAGAGAGAGAGAGAGAGAGAGAGAGGTTTAACAAAAGCAAGTTAAAAACAAATAGTGGTGGTTGCCTGATATGGCAATGTAAAAAAATATAATTTTAATTAAATTCAGTAATTTAATTAAAGGTTGCCCTTTGAGATCTCTTAACAAATTTATCTTTTAACATCGACTTAGAGTCGCTACTAACATCAGATTATCAACATGTAAATCATATTTCTCGATGTCACCTATTTTATAAGGTTGCTAGTTATATCAACTAAGCAGAACGTTAGTATTATCCACATTTTTCTTTAACTAGTCATAATTTTAACCTTTTGCATTCATTCTAACGTGGAAATACTTCGTTCTAGGTACTGAAGATGATCTGATCTAGATCGAAAACGTTTTGCCAATCCTTTTGGATGATTTTTTAATAGTTTTTCAATAAACTTTTTATACCATTGTACAAACGAAGTTTTTACTTGTTCTGTATGATTATTAAATAAATAAATTTTTGGCTACAATAAGAGCATGTACATGTGAAATATTTTCATATAATTTTAGTGCTGTGGACTGTATGTTTTTAAGTTGCTGGTTCAAGTGGAAATTTATAGAGGGATTATGATAATACAGACATTATTATAAGTTCGCAAAAAATCTTACCCAAGGTCCTGTTTCGTCACTGTCACCCGCATCTAGCGAACACATATGTCGGTTTCACACGCGGTTTCAGAACTGCTTCGTGCACGCTTTTTTTTTTTGTTTTTGGCGGATTAGTGGTTATTTATGTAAAATTATTGTCTAGCGAATAAAAGCGTTTGTTCAACGGTAGTGGAACCTAAAGAAAGGCCCAAGTTTATTGTTGCATCCAAAGAAAGGTACAACTGATATAGATTCGTTGCATATAAAAGCTAACACAAAAGAGAGTTATTTGCACATTGTAGGCTTCGTTTATCCTTAAGTCTATAATTCTCCTTGATAGGTACAATTAGCGTCTCCTTGTAAAGAATGAAGTCGACTTTACCAAGTAACAAGACATTTACTCAACAAAAAACTACACAGACTACTACGTGATTGCGAAATCAACCTTATCATGCGTATGGCCATTAGTTGTCGACGCATGAAGCTAAATAAAAATAAATAAATAAATAAATTTTTAGAAGCTCTTGTGTTATATGTGATTTTTGTCGATTCTGTCAAGCTATTTCAGAAGAACGATCACTCTTTTCTTTTTTGTCATCTGTGCTAAAATAATAACCGTAAAGTGGAGAATAAAAGCACAAATGATAGCCAGAATATTTAAAAAATACTGTAGAGGATGGAATATAATGCAAATGATAAATGTTGAGATATGCGTATTTGCAGACTACATTATAGTCCAGGAATTGAAGCATTTTGGCTCGCAATTTTTTCGTCCAGCATGGATTTACTTGAAATTTTCACAGAAGGTAGGGAATAGCCCAAGGATCATTTTCTATATCATGCCGCTGTACGCTAAAACCTTGGGGGTGGTTGCCACCCCATCTAGGGGGTGGGAATTTTTATTACACTTTAACCATGTAAATCGATGTAAAAAGTAATTCTAAGAATAAAATGTTTTTTACATTTTTTTCGTAAAACTAATATTTTTTGGAGGATTTTTTGAGAATACCTCCAAAAATATGCATTTAATCAAAAAAACTGTAAATATCACAATTGTATCTATTAGGGTCGGTTGTTCGAACGCTAATCAACAATGATCACTATCAAATATTAAATATTTAATGGAGTTTCCAAAGAAGAATTTACAAAAGAAATTGGACCCAATGTAAGAGTTTGCCAATTAGATATAGAAGGTATAAGTAGAGCCAAATGTCAAATTCTAAACAAACTATTAAAAGATAACGATATTGATCTGGTCGCATTACAAGAAACGCATACAGAAAACGAATTTCAATTGAGTTCAAGAGGAAAAATCCCCGGCTATGATCTACGGGGTGCTACCTACGACAGAGCCTACGGTATAGCAACTTACGTACGTACAGACATAGAAAATGCAGCCTTGATTTCTACTTCTACCAAGAACAACATCCACGAGGTAACTGTGAAAATCGTCAGTATCTATTTATCAACTAAATTTTCGTTTATAAAAATTAATTATTATTATTTTTTAATGTATTGTGATCTTTATTTTTATACAAAAACTGTGATAGAGCCATACGCTAAATAAATTTAATTACTGTCACCAACTGTCAATGTCAACTTTGATTGGTTTGCTGAAAACATAATTGATTATAATTATGAGATTACTTAATCAATTAACATAACAACTATTAACATAATTGATTAACTAATTTTATAATTGTAATCCATAATTATGTTTTCAGCAACCCAAACAAAGTCGACATCGACAGTTGGTGGCAGTAATTAAATATTTGATAATGATCATTTTTGATTAGCGTTCGAACAACCGGCCCTAAGTCACACAAACCAAATTATTTTTCTATAATATCTTTAAGATCAATATAAACCAAGATACGGCATGTTAATGATTATCTTTTTTCGTCAAATGCATAATTTGAAATATTCAAAGCCAAATAACGGGAAAACTGTGCATTTTTCGAGGAAAACTAAGCTGGTGTTTTTTAAAGTATATAATTAAGCCTTTCAAAAAATAATAATAAAAAGTTTCTTGCATAAAAACTAAGCGACTTAAGATCAAAATATGGTCGGTACCTGCTGTTATCTACGAAAAAATCAGTGAAAACAACCCCCTAACTACCCTCCTAATTAAAAATTGGTATCCACCTTTCTATAATTCCTTTTATATTGGTATTATCAGACCCCCAAAAAGTTTGACTTATTTAAAAAGCCCAATTTTACAAAAATTGGTGTTAGAAGGAGAATTCATTTTTTGCAATTTCCTATTATTTACCTTTTACTTCAAAATATCTCCGAAAATACTAGAGATAAGAAAAAAATGACAAACTACTCTAAAATTTATTTGTGCATAGATTTTAATTACAGTGAAGAATTAGCGAGATATAGCTATTTAAAACCTCTATTTACGAGCAAACACCCCCTTATTCGAGCCCTTTAAACCCACCCCAATTAAAAACTAAAAGATCTTACGAAATTTAATTTACACAGTCTTATAGCTTTTCAAAAATTCGACAAAATCGTTTTTAAAAAACTTTTTATCGCCATAAATGAAGGAGTTACTCTCTAGTTTCGTGTAAATAAAGGTGGTAAACCTTTAATTCTACTTTATTTTCTGTATATATCTATTAAATTATCTACTTATAAAAATTGTAATGTTATTAAGAGTGGTTTTTAAGGGTTGAAATATTATGATATTATGTCTTAAAGCATAAAACAATCATTATTTAACCAATCAAACCCAAATTTTATCCATAAGAAAGTTTACAATGTTTTTATATAAAATCTGACAATAAGGGGTAGTTTACACCCCTAAAAATTATCAACGCCCTTGATCATTATAAAGAATATGAAGTATAGGGTGAGATGATCATAATAAAATTTTTTATGTAAATCTATGCAAGCCGAAATTATTCTTTTAGGATAAGTAAATATTGTATATATAGCTATAACAAGGGTGGTTTTAAGGGATGAAATATTATGATAGTATGTTTTAAAGCATAAAACAATCATTATGTAACTAATAAGAACCAAATGTTCACAATATTAAAGTTTAAAATGTTATTTTATAATTTTTTATACTTAGGGGTAGTTTTCACCCTTAAAAAACCAAAAGCGTACAACGGCTCAATATAGAAAATGAACTAGAGAGTGAAATGCGGCTAATCCCAAATTTTTGTACAAATCGATGCTGGACGAAAAAATTGCGAGGTTTTGTCATTTTTTCAGTTTCATTTCCTCGACTAATAGTATTATTGTCCAAAACAGCAGGAGAACTGAAGCACAATTTAGAAAAATAAAACCCTGCTCCAAAAATATCTAAATAAATGTAAATAAAGAGAAGAAGCAGACAATACAAATAAAAAAGAAAAAAGATACAGATGACCTAATCGAAGTGGAGATATCCGAAGTAGAAAATCATCAATAATTATTTATTGTTGTACCCAAATGCATAAATGGAACACGAGCCTCCTGGGTAAACGCCAGGTATCCTAGCCATAGCCTAGATAATATTGGATGTCAGGTATGAAGGTAACTACTTATAACTACTACATATAAGTTATAGTGCAACAATATTAAAACAACTATGATTTTTGGAATAATAAAACTCAATTCATCCATGTAAAAGCTGTTGAATATTGCATTTTCATCGAGTTCTAAGCTATTATGAAAATTTCAGATCTCTAGCTAGTCGGGAAGTATGTTTAAGATCGATTACAAGATGCTCCTGGACAAAGTGACAAAGAAACAAAAAACAAGTGAAGTATATAAAAACGTTTTAAAAAGAAACAGTGCATTATGTGCTTACAAAATGGGCATTTCAAAAGAAATATTCGAACTTAGACAGTTTTTGGTTAGGTATATTGTGTTGATATATTTTATAATTTCTAGTGTAGCAAAACATGGGGAACAAAGCAAGTTCATTCCAGAAAGAGTGATGGAAAGGCAAAAGCGCCGAAGGGGGCAACTAACAAGAACACTTGGGGTTAAATTAGTGTGTTGGTAACTAAACGGGAACACGGGACGTGAGCTGGGTCGCCGGTGATATGAATGGACGTTTTCAATCGAACGGGGCTCCCTTAAACTTTCCCAGTCATGATTTATTCACTACAACATCGAAGTCGGAAAGTTAGTGTGCGAATTTACTTTAATTGTTTCTTATTGTAACAAGTGTAACTTTGGCATTTGGAGGAAACGCTCTCTATAAAGTGAATTCCAGCCAATTCGATTTGATGAACCAATGCTGCATTTCGATTAGTGATTAAAGTGAAGGGAGTGCACTAAAGTAGAAAGAAATAAATTGGAAGTTGCTCTAATTTAAATTGATCGGAAAAGGCTAAGGAGATATTCTTTGAGAAAGTAACGACTTATTTTAGAAAATAAATCCAACAGAGGTGATTGTGAACTTAAAATTGCTCCATTCATAAAAGATTATTGAGAATTTATGCGAGTGGCAGTTAACTTGAAAACTACGGTTATAAATTTGATACAAAATAAAATAAAGTTTATCTCAAATGTTTGCTAATATAAGGTTAATAGAAAATCTAATTAAACAGTGTTTGATAGTTTTGCGCCTTACCCGATAAAAGTTACGCAGATTTATTGTTTTCTACAAAAAATTTCACAAAGTTGGATCCATATTGAAAATCTTTTTATTGTTAATTCTGGGAAAACAAACTTTAAGATGTCATTTTTTACAAAAAGATCTTCGGGTTACTTAGCACAGCAAACTTTTTTACGCCATACTATTTGCCTAAGTAACTTTTTGAAATTTCTAGCTGTTATCGAATCATTATTTGGAGCCTTCGGAGCCTATCAAGCTAACTTAGATGGCTGAGATAATCAATATTTTGGTTGAATTAAGGCATGTATTCAGACACTCTTGGATATAGTCCAGAAATTATAAAGCAATTTTATGACCAATAATGACATGTAGTAAACACACCTACACCAGAAACAAGATCCGACATAACCATAAAACAAAGACTACTGGAAAGAGCAGAGATGAGAGTACTGAGAAGAATTACAGGAAATATGCTGAGAGTTGAGGTTAATAGTAAAGATGACACTCAATTTGGATTCAGAGGAGAACTAGGAACTAGAGAGTCTTTATTCGCTTTTTAGTCCAGAAAGCCACTGCGCATCCGCTAGGAAAAATATTCTAATTCGGATTTTTTGCACAATCTTACTCAAAAAGGACTCCTTTTAACAAACTTCCATGTTGCCAGGACCAAAAGGTGGTCAAAAATTTTTTAAACGTTTTTTTTTTCCTAAAATTATTTTTTTTGCATGAAAAAAAGTTTTTTTAGGTTTTTTGGATCATTCCAAACAGAAAAGGTCTTTAGTGACTTTTCTCTAAAAATAATAGTTTTTGACATATAAGCGATTAAAAATTGAAAAATTGCGAAATCGGCCATTTTTAACCCTCAAAAACTATGTGAAAAACTGAAAATTTTAATGTTGCCAAGGTAGGTAGATATTCTTTAAACATCTATTGATGAAATCCCGAAGAGTTTTTTGCAATACAATATTCAAAACTCCTTTGTTTTTTAATTGCTAATCAAGCGTGCGCGACACTATTTCCACCGACAGTATGGTGCAAATGAAAGGAATAAATTCGTTATTTCGTAAACCGGCGACTTTAAGGAAAAATCCCGAAACAGGTCGATTTTTATTTTTAACTTATGATATTATGGCATATATGGTATATTAGTGACGTCATCCATCTGGACGTGATGACGTAATCGATGATTTTTTTAAACGAGAATAGGGGTCGTGTGCTAGCTCATTTGAAAGGTTCTTCAATTCTCGATTCAGTAATATAAACATTTAGATAATTATTTATACAGGGTGTCCAAAAAATTTTTATTAAATTAAATTATTTGACAAAAAAGAAGTAGAAGGACACCCTGTATAAATAATTATGTAAATGTTTACATTACTGAATAGAGAATTGAAGAACCTTTCAGATGAGCTACCACACGACCCCTATTCTCATTTAGAAAAATCATCGATTACGTCATCACGCCCAGACGGATGACGTCACTAGTATACCATGTATGCCACAATATCATAACTTAAAAATAAAAATCGACCTGTTTCGGGATTTTTCCTTAAAGTCGCCGGTTTACGAAATAACGAATTTATTCCTTTCATTTGCACCATACTGTCGGTGGAAAATACTGTCGCGCACGCTTGATTACCAATTAAAAAACAAAGGTGTTTTGAATATTGCATTGCAAAAAGCTCTTCGGGATTTCATCAATCGATGTTTAAAGAATATCTGCCTACCTTTTCAACATTAAAATTATCAGTTTTTGACATAGTTTTCCAGGGTTAAAAATGTCCGATTTCGCAATTTTTCAATTTTTAATCGCTTATATGTCAAAAACTATCATTTTTAGAGAAAAGTCACTAAAGACCTTTTCTGTTTGAAATGATCCAAAAAACCTAAAAAAACTTTTTTCCATGCAAAAAAAATAAGTTTAGGAAAAAAACAAAAAAAAAACGTTTAAAAAATTTTCGACCACCTTTTGGTCCTGGCAACATGCAAATTTGTTAAAAGGAGTCCTTTTTGAGTAAGATTGTGCAAAAAATCCGAATTAGAATATTTTTCCTATCGGATGCGCAGTGGCTTTCTGGACTATTTAACGTTCGCTCGCAAAGATGACTAGATATGAACCACGATATGTATGTCTGAATTATAGATTATGAAAAGGCTTTTGACAGAGAATGACATCACAAACTTTGGTATTTGCAGGAAGCGCAATTCGATTTGATAAACCAAGCTGCCTTTAAGCTGCATTTTGATTAGTGATTAAAGTGAAGGTAGTGCACTAAAGTAGAAACGAATAAATTGGAAGATGTTCTAATTCAAATTGATCGGAAAAGGCTAAGGAGATATTCTTTGCGAACGTTACGACTTATTTTAGAAAATAAATCCAACAGAGGTGATTGTGAACTTAAAATTGCTCCATTCATAAAAGATTATTGGGAATTTATGCGAGCGGCAGTTAACCTGAAAACTACGGTTATAAATTTTAAACAAACTAAAATAAAGTTTATCTCAAATGTTTGCCAAGGTTAATAGAAAATCTAATTATACGGTGTTTGATAGTTTTGCGCCTTACCTGATAAAAGTTACGCAGATTTATTGTTTTCTACAGTACATCTCACAATAGTCCTGTCGCCAGGGGGGTACAACGGCCTCCTTTATTCAGATGAACTTACCCAAGTTTTTTTTTATGTATTTTGACCCGTAGAACGCGAATTCTTTGGGTAACAGTTGATCCGGATGTCGATTAGATTGTTATAAACAAAGAACTTGAGGAATTACATAACAGCGATTTCTCGCAAATCAAAACATTTTTTTTGTATTTTTTGGATCATTCTAAGCAAAAAATGTCCTTACAAGTTTTTTCGCAGGATGCATAGTTTTCGAAATAAACGCGGTTGGACTTTCAAAAAATCCAAAAATTGTAATTTTTGAACCCGAATAACTTGATTAATAAATAGCAATTCTGCTTACGGCATTTGAAAGTTCAAGTCAAATTTTATCGGTTTTGATTATTTGCATTGCTAAAAATTTATTTTTTTATTGTTAAACAAAGCTATAAACACATAATGTTTCCCGTGTGCAATACATGCGTTTTAATGCATTCTACGTAGAAATGGCTTCGCTTGCACTTGTTACCTACTCTACATACTCGTTCGATTTTAAATGGGAGATCATTGAAAACATCACTCAAGCACTATATTATGTTTATAGCTTTATTCAACAATTAAAAAAATAAATTTTTAGCAATGCAAATGATCAAAACCGATATAATTTGACTTGAAATCTCAAATTCGGTAAGCAGAATTGCTATTTTATTTTTTAATCAAAAGTTATTCGTGTTCAAAAATTGCAATTTTTCGATTTTTTGAAAGTTCAACCGAGTTTATCGCGCAAACTATGGATCCTATGAAAAAACTTGTAAGAACATTTTTTGCATATAGTAACCCAAAAAATACAAACAAATATTTTGTTTTCCGAGAAATCGCTGTTATGTAATTCCTCAAGTTCTTTGTTTATAACAAACTTATCGACATCCGGATCAGCTGTTACCCAAAAAATTCGTGTTAAATATATTGGAAAAAAATTTATTGTTAATTCTGAGAAAACAAACTTTAAGTTGTTATTTTTTACAAAAAGATCTTCGTGTTACTTAGCACAGCAAACTTTTTGCGCCCTGCTATTGGCTTAAGTAACTTTTTGAAGTTTCTAGCTGTTATTGAATTATTATTTAGAACCTCCGGAGCCTATCAAGGATGGCTGAGACAATCAATATTTTGGTTGAATTAAGGCATGTATTCAGACACTCTTGGATATAGTGCAGAATTTATAAAGCAATTTTATGACCAATCGTGACTTCTGATACTATGAAGTAATATAACAGTTGGTATACAGTGCTAGTCAAAAGTCCGTACCCCCCCTCTTATCTTTTGAACGGTTTTACCTATAATAGTGAAATTTGGAGTGAGGAAATAAACGGACGTAAGCTTCTTAACTAGTCATGACAGGTGACGTAATAGTGACAGGTGACATTACAGATCCACTGTGACCGATATTTTTAAATGGGACCTTATGGCAAGTGATACCTCGTTTGAAAGGTATTCAAAATACCTATTCAGTCATACTAATTTTTTTGGGTTTAAGTTGATTTTGATTTTGGTGAATAAATTAAATTAATATAATACTGTAGTTTCGCATTTAATTAATAAAAATTCAAATGTCCGCCTATGTTTTTTTTTGTCAAAAAAGTTGACGTTTTTCAATTCTCTAGTAGTTTTTACGACAACATCAACCTTTTTGACAAGTAATCATAGGCGGAATTTAAAATTTTTATTAATTAAATGCGAAACTACAATTTTATATTATTTCATTTATTCATCAAAATTAGCTTAAACTCAAACAAAATTAGTATGTCTGAATAGGTATTTTCAATACCTTTCAAACGATGTATCACTTGTCATAATGTCCCATTTAAAATTATCTGTCACAGTGGCGCTGTATAGTCATCTGTCACTATTACGTCACCTGTCATGACTATGTAGTTAAGAAGCTTACGTCCGTTTATTTCCTCCCTCCAAATTTCAATATTATAGGTATAACCGTTCAAAAGATAAGAGGGGGGGGTACGGACTTTTGACTAGCACTGTATATTATCCTAAGCCTGTGGTTTATTCTTTACTTTTTTAATACAAAAGGATATTCATTGTATTTTGTATTATATTGGTTATTAATAAAAATATAAGAGAAAATGTGTTACATGTACTTACTATATGAAGAGATTCACGCTTACCTGCAAAAGAAATAAGCATTATATAAATGATTTTTCTTAAATTATCTAAATAAAGCATGTGTTAATCAGTTATAAGAAAAATTCGTATTTTTTCTGTGAAATTTAGAAATCTTTTTCCATTTTTTTAATTTTTACTAACAGGAACATTCTACTGTCGTTACGTGGTCAGGCGTTGTCTTTTTACACATTTAATTGTAATTTGTCTTTTTAAGAAAAATCACATGCTATGATTTTTTCTGGCAGATATTACAGTTTGAAATAGTCCAAGTTATGTAGATTTTAAGTAACTTATCGAATGAACTATCTTCCAATAAAGTCCTCAAAGGAACTTGGAACAAAGGGAGGCGTGGGGCGCACTATTACAAAAATACAGGGAATATAAATTACAAACGTATTCATATGTTTTATAGATTTCCTAAAAGCGTTTGACAGAGTTCAAGATGGTAAACTTATACATGCATTGAAGGACATACAGCTAGATCCCCAGGATATTAATTTAAGCAAAAAATCTATACTACGTAAAATCAAGCAGCGGTCGTACAGGTGGAAGATATTGAGACAAATCAAGTACAAATTCAAAGAACAGTCAGACAGGGAAGCGTGCTCTCGCCAAAATATTTACTCTGTACTTCCAACTAATATTTCAGGAGGTACTATTATATGGGAAAGAATTGAAGGTGTAAGGATTAGACTCTAAAAGCCCAATCCCTAAAAAAAATTGGAAGCATTCGAAATGTGGACTGCAGAAGTCTCAAACGAAGAAATATTAAGAGGAATCGGTCATGAGAGAAAGCTGATAAACACAACTAAAATAAGAAAACATCGTATCTGGGTCACACACTTAGAAACGATAAATATTCTCTTCTACAAAATGAGTCATCATGCAGGGAAGAGTAGAGGGAAGAAAAGGCGTGGAAAGAAAGAAGTCTGGCTGAGGAATATCAAAGATTGGACTAACCTCAGTGTTGAAAATATATTTCACGTTGCAAAAGAAAGGCAAGCGTTTAAATTAGTGATCGCCAACCTTTATTAGAAGACAGCACAATAAGAAGAAGAATATTGTTGTATTATTTCCCTATTATTAAATATTTTTCGTAATTGATATTATTTCTGCAACATATCATTTTAGTTTAGTATACGTACTCACTAAGCGGCATTACACATAATTTTACACAGGAGATTTTTTAAAAATAAAAGAATAATTTGTCTAATTTGGTTAACTGGTAAACTAATCAAATTTACTTGTGTTTAAAAAATGAATAACCATTTTTAAATTCGTTGCAACACGAAACTATAGCCGCATCATTATTCCAGTTCAATCAGAGAGTGCAACAAGCACCTCTACCGGTTTCGAAACTTATTAGTCTCTCATAAGGAGGCACATATGCTGCTCTCTCTGATCCAACTAGGACAAACCTCGGCGTGCAGTCACGGATTGCATCGAACGAAATGGCAGGGATGCCCTAGCGGCAACTGCTATCAAAAAACTAAGTTTTCAATCTAACAGCAAATAAAACAACATCCAAAAATGTCATTCTACATCCTACCAGACTGAAAGCAATGGGAACCTTCTCTGGTAACACCTTCGAGGCTTCTACAATTTGCAAGCCATAACGGATGCTGAGACTAAGGAAGATGAGGGAATTTTACAATTTATAATTCACGCCCCATCTGCTCAGCGCGGTAAAGTTCCAACGAGAATGGTTCCCTTCGTCCTCCAATGGGAGTAAACATAAATAAAAAATGAATAACCATTTTCAATTTCGTTGCAACACGAAACTACAGCCGCATCATTATTCCAGTTTAATCAGAGAGTGCAGCAAGCACCTCTACCGGTTTCGAAACTTATTAGCCTCTCATGAGGAGGTACATATGCTGCTCTCTCTAACCCAACTTGGACAAACCCCGGCGTGCAGTCCCGTTGTCAGCCCATGTGCTGTTAGATTGAAAACTTAGTTTTTTTGATAGAAGTTGCCGCTAGGGCATCCCTGCCATTTCGTTCGTTGCAATCCGTGACTGCGCGCCGGGGTTTGTCCTAGTTGGGTCAGAGAGAGCAGCATATGTGCCTCCTGATGAGAGACTAATAAGTTTCGAAACCGGTAGAGGTGCTTGCTGCACTCTCTGATTGAACTGGAATAATGATGCGGCTGGCTGTAGTTTCGTGTTGCAATGAAATTGAAATTGGTTATTCATTTTTGATTTATATTTACTCTGATTGGAGTACGAAGGGAACCATTCTTGTTGGAACTTTACCGCGCTGAGCAGATGCGACGTGAATTATAAATTGAAAAATTCCCTCATCTTCCTTAGTCTCAGCATCCGTTATGGCTTGCAAATTGTAGAAGCCTCGGAGGTGATACCAGAGAAGGTTCCCATTGTTTTCAGTCTGGTAGGATGTAGAATGACATTTTTGGATGTTGTTTTATGTGCTGTTAGATTGAAAACTTAGTTTTTTTTTTCACTTGTGTTTGTTTATCATCTTCGTCAAAAGAGAGCTTCAAAATATATTTCTCGATTTTTGTGGAGCACTGTAGCTCTACTAAAAAAGGCTAGTAAAAAACTGTCAAAGTTGTGCGATGATGTAAATCAGTAATCGTGACAAAAGATCAACTACCGGTTCCTCGTTAAAATTAACTTAAGGACTATCTAATTTCCATCTTACCGGAACTCGACTTCAAAATTTTCTTTGTAAAGTTGGCGATGCCAACCTGTCGGTAATAGAGCTCCGAATATTCCGAAAGAGTTGCCTGGTAGCTGGCGAACCTAACACGGTGAAGCATCGACAAGTAGGGGGATAACCGGGATAACTGGGACGAATAACAAGAGCACTCGGGGTGAAATTAAGGCCTGGGTTACACTTCTGAGCCAATTGGTGGATCGGTTACGAGATGTGTTTCAGTAACGACGCTTTCTAATTGGCAATTAGCGTTTTATTTTTCCGGCATCCGACATCGACTTTAAATTAAATATAGATTTGTTTACAATAAAAAGATTTATCGAACATTAAAATCAGCTAATACAGGATAAATTACGTTTTTGTAATTTCCGTATTGCTATAATTAGGTACATTCAACCTCTAATATATATTGTATACAGGGTGTCCTATAAGTAGCGGGACGGTCGAATATTTGGCGACATGAACATTTTAATGAAAAATTAAAAAATAAGTGGGTCGGGGAGTAACTTTAACCCTTAAGTACTAACACACCGTCTCTCAGACGGCATCGTTTGTTGAAAGTGGGATATTTCCCTTCCTAGAAAAATGTGAAGGTCATCCGTTTATGACTTTTCAAGTTGGGTTGTTATTTACTAGTAGGGGAGTGCATTTAGATTTTCACTTCGGAAAAAATCAAACAAGATAAAACTTTTTGTAATTTCATTAAGAAATGTTTAATAAACAACATATCAAAAAGTTCTACTCGTGAAGTGGGTGCTTCATTTTTTATTAAACAAATGAACAGCGAAGTTAGATATTTTTTTAAATAACTCCGAAAATAAAATTTTTAGAAAAAAACTGACTTAACCATTGAAAAATTCAGAAAATTTTACAAAAAAAATCTTATATAAAGATTTTTCTAAAATTAAATCTCTAGCTTCTGTAATTTTTTATTTATAACGCCAAAGTCACCCTTCTCACACACATTGGCGCAATGTAAACTAGCGTTGGAACTAGCACGGTTGAGTTTTTTTAATGTAATTCTTTAACTAATATATCAAAAGAAATTTTACAAATTGGACATGAAAGAAGATAAAATAAGCTATCTTATGGTTGTAATAAAAAGAAATAAAATGTATGGACATAAGTACGGTGTGGGCGGAAAATGAGACTTACATGAATGTTGTTTAAAAATGATTTAAAAATGTGTAACTATTACAATTTTACTTACAAAGCTCTAAAATTTGCACAACTTACCTCTCAATTATGTTACTAAACGATGTTTCATTCAAAAAAAAATCTCAAAAATTTAATTCAAATAATACGCTGTCTCAAAAAATGTAATTTTTGAAAACTTCGTAGTTCTACAGAATTCCCACCACTTTAAGACGGTATTACTCAAGTTTGAATAAATCTAATACAATTTTTTAATATTTTTTAAAGCCTAGGATATAATCTTTAAAAAACACTGATTTATTTTAGATTAAAAATGAAATAAACAATTTCTTTTTGAGAAAACTAAGAAAGATAACAAAAATGTAATACAAAAACCGAAAATTACCAGCTGAAAAAATGTATATACAGAGTGATCAAAACTTTTTTCTGCAAAACTTACCTAAAATTAATTTAATAATAAGCTTCAAAAATAATAAATGTTCAACAAAAAATTTTTTTTTTAGCTCTTATACAGTATGTCTGCGTAACTTGGAACCTATTGATAACTTTTTTAATATCAGTTTTACGAAAAATGTTATTCTTTATAAAATACTCTGAATCGTATATAACATAAGATGCAACCATCAAATATCAAATTTTGTTAGTTTTGTACGAGGTATGTCAAAAAATATGAATTTCACTCAAGAGTAAAGTACCTTTATATTTCACAATATCGAAAATTTTTATAAAGAAAAGTTGTTTGGAATTAAAAACTATATTGCAATATGTAATTATATCCTTCTAATCGAAAATTTGTTTTTTTTTAGTATTGTTTCAAATTAATTATAACAAACATCATTAAATTTTCACTTATTATTTATAATAACTGATTTATTATTAATTTTATGAAGAAAGTTATTCGTCATAAATAGCTGTGCATGGTCTAACACTTAATATGCAAATATAAAATAATATATTTTATCAATATTATACGAGGTATTACGTAAAAAAATTGCATAAAAGTGTAATTGCATATTGACACATCGTTTTTAATTCTGAACAACTTTCCATAATAACAATTTTCAGTATTATGAAAAATATAGGTATTTTACTCCTAACTGAAATTTTTATTTATTGACATATCTTGTACAAAATTGATAAAAATTGATATTTTATGATTGCATTTAAAGTTTTAGAATATGCAGAGCTTTTTACTAAGAATAACTTTTTATTTATGATTCCATTGCAATAATTTTTTTGAATACTGAAGAGATAGATTTTGAATAATTGGTTCTTTCTTTCTAATACATTTTAAGTTTTAATATTTTTGTGAAAATTATTTGTTTATCTTTTATATTTGTTTGATTGGATTCTACTTGTTTTTCATTTAAATATCCGCCCTTTTGGATCCGCCATTTTGAAATTTAAATTTTTAATCTTTAATTCAGATTCAACAACCTGTTAAAAATAAAGACAATAACTGTTTTAGAAAAATGTTCTTTTTTATGTTCTTTTTAGAAAATCCGCATTTTGGATACGCCATTTTATAGTTTATAATGTTAACATTTAAGCTAGGTTTATCAAAGCTCTCAAAAATAAATATATGTAGAAATAAATACATTTTGTAAAGAAATTATGATTTTACAACTATTTTTTAAGTTATCCGCCATTTTGGATCTGCCATTTTATAATTTAAATAATCAAAATTTGATTCAGGTTCAGCAATCTCTCAAAAGTATCCACATATATGTAAACAAACACGTTTTATAAAAAAAATTCGGATTTTACAACTGCTTGTTAAGGAATTTTAGGAAAAAATCCGCCATTTTGAATCCGCCATTTTGAATTTGCAAATTGTAATGTCAGATTCGGGTTAAGCATAATCAAAACTAAAATAAAAACATTTTTTATCAAAATAAAATGTTGAATTCACCCATATTCTTAACATTATTTATACAAAACAATTGTTATTGTTTAAACAATTAATAAACAATTAGCGGCGAAATTTGTGAGTAGAACTTTTTACTTTAACATATTTATAAACTAACAAAAAAAGTTTTAGAAAAATATAACCTTGTTTGATTTTTTCCGAAACATTGTATCTTCTCGTTCTAATTGCACTCCCCTATAGTATTGAATTCGGCAATTTGCTGCAGGTTGTTATTCGAAAGATATTTAGACTCAATGTGTGATTTCCGTCTAACAGACGGGGTGTTAGTGTTTGTGCCCAGTTCGTCATTAAACAAAATGTGCCCCAGTTCGTCAAAAAGTTCAAATAAGGGGACAAAGACTATGAGGAAACTCTTTTGAAATGACTTGATGAGGTAGAAGACGACATAAGCGAAGTGGGATAAATTTGTGATGAAAATGTTGCCACTGACTACCATTGCTACGCTGTACAAATTTTAGTGCCTGTCAGTTTTTTTGTTTTAACATTTTTTAAAATTTTATTTATTTTCATGTTTACTACTCTTTGTTTAACTCGATTATAAATTTTTATCAAGATTCTTTAATTTGTTTCATTTTTATCACACTTTTTTTCAGAAATAAAAAGTCACACAAACAATCCTTTCATTCTTGTTATAATGTTTTGTATTTTAATAAATACAGAAAAACTAGATCAATTACTGTGTTTTTTAGATAAGTAATACTTTCAGTAAGTCATCGAAATATTTTTTTGCATTATAATATTTAACAAAAGAAAAATAACCAATAAAATGTGAAACCCGTCTGTCAGGCGGTTAGTTAGTGTTTGCGCCATTGATTTAAGATGTTAGTACTTCTACTAAGATGAGTAGTTTAAGATGTAAGGGTTAAAATAAAAAAACAGTAAAATCCTGTATAAAAGGTATATTTAAAAACCCTCAAAATGGCCACATCAAAATCACATAACTAGTTTTCGACTGGTTTACCAGTCATCATCAGTGCTTACCTAAAATGAATATATTTCAAATTCCTATCAACTTCCTATGGGAGACAATTTCTATTATCAGATCTATCAAACGGACGAAATGGCAGGAACAATACAATAATTCAGACAAAGGAAATTATTACAAAAAAATCCAGCCTACATAGGTCTGGATCCCGCGTATGAAAAAAAAGTTGATTAATAGCAAGCTGAAAATTTGTTAATAGCTTAAGGGTGTCTAGTTGGACAAACTTTGATATATAGGAACACTGGAACAGGGGAAGTTTTAATTGTGGAACAGGTTAAAAATTTGGAACGGCCAGACCACGAAAACGGCACATGTATTTTGTCCGACAAAACAGACTTAAACTCTCCGAACAGAGATTAAACCCTCAAGCAAAAGTCAGATTGCTATTTATCACCAAATGGGCGTTTTAATGAGTGGAACATGTAGAATATGTCAAATGACAGGAATTATGACAGGTGATAAATAGCAGTCTGATTTTTGCATGAGAGTTTAAATTCCTGTTCGGAGAGTTTAAGTCTGTTCTGTAGGACAAAATAAATGTGCCGTTTTCGTGGTCTGATCGTTCCAAATGTTTAACCTGTTCCACAATTAAAACTGCCCCTATTCCAGTGTTCCCATATATCAAAGTTTATCAGACTAGACACCCTTAAGCTATTAACAAATTATCAGCTTGCTATTAATCAACTTTTTTTTCATACGCGGGATCCAGACCTAACACTTCCCATCAAGACATGGTTTAATCAAGTTTCCAACAGAAGCTTTATCAAAACTATTTGTCGAATAAGAAGTAATCACTGTCTGACTCCAGTCTACAAAAGAGAAATAGGACTTGTAGGTAATGATGAATATGTATGTGGAGAGATAGCTGATCTACAACATATGCTGTTAGAATGTCCTTTACATTTTATTGAAATATCAAATTTCTATACCAATCTAGTTCAAGTTAATGTACAATTTCCTTTTAATCTTATATACTTTTTACAATCAAACAATCTAGATTCTAGATATTTATAAAATTTTATACAACCATGTTAATTGTTTAAAATTAATGCTCTGAAAAAAAAAGAATAAAAAAATTATAAAAAAATAATAATAAATAAAATAAAAAGTTACTAAGAAGGTCTAAACCTCCGAGAGGTTGAATCGGGTTTAGGTCTTAGCGTAGTAAAAAATATATACAAAAAAATACATAACAAACAAAAGAAAAAGAAAACTAAATAAAAAAAAAATATAATAAACAATATAAAAAAAATTGTTAAAAAATATATATTAAAAAAAATAAAAAAAAACAGAGTAAAAAAAACTTAGTAGTAGTAATAGTTTTAAATTTAGATACTAAGCATATATTTTGTAAGAGGGAATTCAAAACACATTGACTGGCCAGTTGGTTGCTTAAACCAGTGCCAATAAAACATAAGAACACACTCAAAATGAATATAACCTGATAAAATAATACAAAGATATTGAAGTTTTGACTAGGGTTAAAAATTATCAGTTATACTCACGTGCAATATACATGCTAACCACCAAGATAGTATTTAACAAAAATATTAGGGTCAAAGCCCAGTAAAAGAAGTCCGTCTAGGAAACATTGTTTTTAAAAGCTACATAAAGTATGGATGTTTAAAATATTAAGCTAATCTGCCCCAGGTAACATCTGAGATGTGGATTTGACTTGTTTACACAAGATGACTTGAATGTATGACGGCAAGTGACAATGAGATGTATAGGACCTCTGAACGATGACAAGACAGAAATGACAGTTCCACAGGGAGTTAAAAATTAATCTGTCATATTTCAGACTAAGGTGTACAGCATGTTAAAATTAGAAATGATGTAACAAGACACTCCATTGTGAAAATTATCATTTAGAATTCATTAAGCTAGTTGTTATAATTAAAATGTATTCCTATGCAAGTAGCATCATAGGAAGAACTTGTAGATCACTTGCTTCTCGCTCTCTTGAACACACCAAAAGAGAGAACACCTCTACCTTTTCTCAACATCTCAAACAAAAAAATCATACGTTGAATATCCCAGATGATGTCGCTCTACTTCAGAACATCCCACAGAAAGACTTCTTAAAATTAGACTTGTACGAGAACCTAGAAATAATAAAGGAAAAACAGAAAATCCGAATTGTGTCAACCGCCATGTTTCGTTCAATCGGGACTTCGAACCACTCCATCGACAACTTTTTTCTTAACACTTTTACAATATTACTTTCCACTCCTCTTTTACTGCTTCGTTCACATTCACATTTATAATAATTTATCTGGTACCAGCCACAATAATCCTTTTGTCATCTTCAGCCAGCAACCACTTTTATGTATTCATAATTACATACAAATTACTGATATCATCATCCACAGACATCCACAGATACAAATTTTCATCTACATACAACCCACCATCATATTTCTACATATGGCTATGCTCACCGTACCTTTTCAATCTGTCATTACCAAAATAGAACACTCATCTTTAGGAAAACCAATTAAAGTCTAATTCTCTTTCTAGGTCTCGTTCATGTTCCTTTCCAACTAATTCCCTCACAGACATCTCATACCCCCAGCCCCTGCTGTCATCATCCTATTACGGTTTTGGTTTTTGGACCCTTAGGGATCCGGGCAGCTTGTGACGCCTTTAAGAATTAGTCGCCTAAGTTTGAGCTTGTGCTTTCTTAATGATACACCCCCCAGATTATTTAAGACATTTTTACACCTTAGTTACCCCTATTGTGATCTCTTACACACTTACCAACATAAATTCCAACAGCTACCAATAAGTTAATTAAATTCGATAACTTTAATCAACATAAAATTGCTTTTTAAATCTTAGATCTCTCGGTAATAATGTTTTTTACTGAATTTAGTTATTGAACACGAAACTTTTTTGTGTAATGTGGTTTGCCTAACTGCACTTACAGTATACGTGAATACATTTTAATTATAACAACTAGCTTATTGAATTCTAAATGATAATTTTCAGGATGGGGTGTGTCGTTACATCATTTCTAATTTTATCATGCTGAACACCTTAGTCTTAAATATGACAGGTTAATTTTTAACTTCCTGTGGAACTGTCATTTCTGTCTTGTCATCGTTCAGAGGTCCTATCCATCTCATTGTCACTTGTCGTCATGCATTCAACATATAAATAAGTCAAATCCACATCGCAGATGTTACCTGGGGCAGATTAGCTTAATCTTTTAAACATCCATACTTTATGTAGCTTTTTAAACCAATGTTTCCTAGAAGGACTTCTTTTACTGGGCTTTGACCCTAATATTTTTGTTAAATACTATCTTGGTGGTTAGCATGTACATGAGTATAACTGACAATTTTTTAACCCTAGTCAAAATTTCAATATCTTTGTATTATTTTATCAGGTTATCTTCATTTTAGGTAAGCACTGATGATGACTGGTAAACCAGTCGAAAACTAGTTATGTGATTTTGATGTGGCCCTTTTGAGGGTTTTTAAATATACCTGTTATACAGGATTTTACTGTTTTTTGTATTACATGGTATACAGCCAACCACAGGAAAAGTTTTTCCTTGTGAATTTTTAACTTTAAAATCTTAACAGAAGCCTGAACCCCATTTTTATAATGTAGATTTGGATTACTTACGTAAAAAAAGGAAACTTTTATTCGAGACTTTTTTTGTTATTGAGAGATGGCGCTGTAATCGAAAAAAACCATTTATCGTAATACATCCGGTAAATTATTGAAACATTCTAATATCTTGAGAAATAACCTTCCAAATTTTGCTACACCGTACGCTCCATCGTAGGTAGCACCCTGTAGATCATAGCCTGGGATTTTTCCTCTTGAACTGAATTGGACTTCGTTTCTAAGTGTACTTTTTATACTCCGAATAGGTCAATCTCGATTTCTTTTGATAATCTGTGCAGAATTGGGCATTTTCTTACCTCAGATCGTCCGTTAATTATTGTTTTACTGTTACTATTTCGTTGGTCTCAGATTATCAGCCCTGACCTAAATATTTGAAAATTCCTGCCTTCAATGTTTTTATGACCCCACAGTCCCTTCTGTTTACGTTCCCCTTTGAATGTTTAAACTACCGTTTACGCTTCTTTCTATAAAAAATTCATCGCTTATATTTGACAACAATTGACACATTTGTTCCGGTACACTTCATTTTATTTATGTTTCCGAATTCCGTACTCCGGCATATTCGAGAAAGAAAATACATACTACACGTGTCACCGAAACAGCTTTTATGAATATAGTCGTCGAAAAAGTCTGACTTGAGACACTTCGAAATTTTTTATCGTAATCGAACTTGACTTGCAAAGCTTATGTAAACGGATATTTTATTTTTGAGTAGTTGAAGTGGTACACTGCAAATGTTTTGACGCGAACCGAGGTATTATGCTAAAAAATACGATTTCCCAGGGTAAATACAATGTATCAACATTTCAAGTTTAGCGGAAAGTTATTTTGGAAGTACAACTCAATTAATATCGTGTTGATAGAAAAGCTGACAATATTTCATTAGTGTTTCTGCCAGTTTTTATTGTTGGAATTGTGGAACTGAATTGGATCTCTATACTAGTAATGTTCAATTTTCACATGCGACAAATAATATTATTTCGATAATTTTCGCCCTAAATTTTAAATTATTATTTACTTAAGCCAACTCGAAACAGCAGTTCGTACTATCTAGTTGTATCCCAACCTAGTTTTATCCTGACTCTAATACAGACATTTGTGAACTGCAAACAGTCTCCCTCTCTTGACTGTTCACCGACGAAGGCAACATAGCTATCTCATTAACAACTACTAGTTACCGCTTGGTACAAAGTACCGCAAATTATTCTTTTGACTGTTAACATCTGCAGGTGACAGTTCTTTATTTGCTATCACGTGTCGAACTGCAAAGACGCAAATCTCTTGACTCTGAAAGGGAACTCACTGTCTATACTCTCTTATACGCCCAGTACACTATCATTAGTAATGACATTACTTACTTTACATCATTCCATATTGTCCTTACTCTTCAACCTTACACCTTACACAATCATTATCACTGTCATTACTTTTCTTCAGTATATTTATTTGTGGTCTTTGTTTTACGAAGTCAGATATAAAAATGGGATTTAACAAAAGCGCGTAAGCAAGTGTATATTTGAGACCTAAAGGGTTTACTAGACAAAGGTCGTAAGCAGCAGGTTATCCCTTTAGGTCAATTGGTCAATGACCTCCCTGTAATAATTGTACAATCAAACGATTATAATGTAATTATTTCCTTAAAAAAAGAAAATTTTCTGTATTAAAAATACTGTCATTCTGTGTTCAGAATACAATAGTATCGTTCAAAGTTACCGAAAAGCCAAATTTATTTACCACCATACTACTCTTAAACAGCTAAATACGAACATTCACGATGCTCAAGAAATTTATTTGACCTCACTGTGAGAATACAGCACTGGGATTCCGAACGTTCACGAAAATACGCACTTATGCAAGTTGTAATACTAAATCGTGGTCATTGACCGTAGACCGTAGGTAACGTTTTCGTGACTATCTACGCAGGGAGTAAGATTAGTTCGGAATTTACAAAGTTAGTCAAAGTCAACTATCCACTTATAAACTATTTCAAACTGAAAACCGAACTTGAAGTGATGTATGATCGTGAAGATTTTGATAAAAACAGCGGGATTATTTCAATTCTACAGTTATTCATAAATAACAATTTATATGATACCTTTTCTGATTGTGTAAAATTATTGAACGTTTTATGTACTTTGCCGATGACTACAGTGGAAAATGAACGTTGCTTTTCTACGTTAAAACGCATCAAGACGTTTTTAAGAAATACTATGGGAGAGGACAGATTGTGTGCTTTAGCTATGTTAACTATGGAGAAATCTTTAATTCGAACGATCACAAATTTCGACGAACAAGTGATCGATCATTTCGCAAAATCTAAGGCCAGAAGAATCGATTTACTTTTTAAATCCGCATAAAAATGTAAGTTTTTATTTATTTTAGGTTTTGAGTTTAAGTAGTTTGTTGATATTCTGGATTTTATAATTACATATTATATCATACTATTTTTCTGATTTATTTGACAATTAGTAATGAAGACTTGTTCCTTTTACTTATTTCATATTTACTTGTCAAATAAAGATCCGCTTAAATTTAAACAACATATTGCAAAATAAGTTATAAGAAACCAATACAGATGATGGAATAAGAAATTATTTAACCGGATATGACCTCCCCCTTCACTTACAGACCAGCCGCCACTGGTAAGAAGCTATATATTTTATTGAGACGCCCGAGTAATAAATCGTCTAATACAACACTAATAGAAATTAGATGTTCGGTTCCGGTGAAGCATATGGTGTGTTTGAAAGGCACTACTAGTGTTAAATGTACCTTTTGTTAAAGTGCATTTCTCTTTGAATATTTACCCAAAGTATGAAAAAAGCTACTGGTAACTATTAAAACAGGTCAATTTACAGAGAAAAGTCTTTAAAAATACGAAAATAGAATAGTAAAAAAAGAAATATTTCTTATTATTTAATTAAGTCATATATAACATATTAAACACAAGAATGCCAAATATTGAAATAAGTATGTACTGCATACTTTACCAGACAGACGCTCAGTAATGACGTGGTAATGATTCACCGTATCGTACACGATCATTGGTAATGACAGTATCCCCAGCCGTTTACAGTAATGAGGTGCCGAAATCAGGAAATCCGGATTCCCATCTGTTCGTCAGACTGTTCGTCATTCCAACTTTGCCAATCTTATACGTTTTAACAGGCCCACCTTTAGTAATCAGCAAAATGCATAACACGGCTCAAAAATCGTTCAACTGACTACTGCGTTTAAAATGCAATTGAATTTCTAAATTGGAGGATTAAAATAAAATAAACTAAATTAGTTAACAATAAAAAAAGTTGAAAAAAAAAAATTAAAAGAACAAAATAAAATTAATATCATAATATTATATAATGTAAAAAATTAAAATAAGTTCAAATAAAATAATTAAAAAATAAATTAAACTAAAAAAACGAAATAAAAAAATTCAATAAATTAAAATAAATTAAAACAAATTAAATTAAAATAAAATATGTCGATCCATTGTTGCTTCATCCCGTTTTTATATATCTAATGTAAGTTAAAGTTTAAATTTTAGATATATTTGTGATAACTAATTTTAAAATAACAAATCACCAAAAAACACACTGGAACTATTTATTCTTTACTTATTTTATTTTGTTATTAAACGATACAAATCTCCAGTCCTCTAAATGTGCCGATATGTTATAGCACCTGTTATAGATGTTTACTACCCCCGCCTTTGGGGAGCACATTCCCGAACACCTGTCCGCGAAATAAATTGCATGGGTAATATTTGATGAGCGATGCGGCACTGCATATCAACTGTCGCATTACCTGCAATTACTATCAAGATTATATTTTTACTTTTCTGGGCGTGTCAAACACAGCCCCACTTTTAGTAATGAGCGCAAATCATACGCAGACTACTGCGTTTAACATGCATGCGTTTCTAAATTGTAAGATTAAAATAAAATAAACAAAATAACAATAAAAAAATAACTTGAAAAAAATTAAAGGACAATATAAAATAAATATTATATTATAAATTGTCAAAAATTCACATAAATTCAAATAAAATAAATAAAAAATAAATTAAATTAAAATAAAATGTAACAAAATAAATTAAAATAAAGAAATAAAGTATATTTAAAAAATAAATAAATTAAAATAAAATAAAACAAAATAAAATACAATAAAGAATAATTTAAGTTAAAAATAAATTATTTAAAATAAAATAATCAAAACTAGAATAAATTAAAATAAATAAAAATAAATTAAAATAAATTAAAATGAATTATCATAAATTAAATTAAATTCAAATAAAATGAAATTAATAGACACATCTTTCCGTGTGTAAACGATAAGAAAGCTATGCGTCCCCTTCTTCCAGGACTACGACATCCCCTTTTTTATAGAATGTAATTTAAATTTTAGATTATATTTGTCATACTTTATAATAATACTGATTTGATGCTCTGTGTACTGTTTAATATGTCTTATTAATATTAAAATAGCAAATCACCAAAAAAAAAATTAGAAATATTATTTATTTTTACTTATTTTATTCTGTTACTAAACGATACAAATTTGCAGTCGCTTAAATGTGCCGGTATATTATAGTACACGTTTAATATCTCTAAAAAACTCTAACATGAAATAAAACACTTCTATGTAATTGGTATATTTATTAAAATTTAAAAAATCCCAATGGATTGAGTAAAATATGTCCAATTCAGAACGTTTTCAGACCTATCGGTCCATCATCAGTGAATGTGCATACTTGCTAAATAGCCCCAGAAATAAACAATGGTTGAATTTATAATTCGATTTACATTATTTAAAAATAATATTAAACAGGCTAAACGCCGATGTTACAGGATATAACCTACGGGAACATGGTGAAACCCTACCAAAAACTCAATCAACCATCTTAGGCCAAAGTTGGCCAAAGTATTAAGTCACTTTATAGTCAACTTTGGCCTAAGATGGTTGATTGAGTTTTTGGTAGGGTTTCACCATGTTCCCGTAGGTTATATACTGTAACATCGGCATTTAGCCTGTTTAATATTATTTTTAAATAATGTAAATTGAATTATAAATTCAACCATTGTTTGGTTCTGGGGCTATTTAGCAAGTATGCACATTCACTGATGATGGACCGATAGGTCTGAAAACATTCTGAATTGGACATATTTTACTCAATCCATTGGGATTTTTTAAATTGTAATAAATATACCAATAACATAGAAGTGTTTTACTTCATGTTAGATTTTTTTAACTATATGGTATACAGCCAACCTAGGGAACTTCCCTTTTAGTTTAATATCTCTCTTTTGGGAACACATTCCCGAACACCTCTCCGCGAAATAAATTGCATGGGCAATATTTGATGAGCGATGCGGCACTGCATATCAACTGTCGCATTAACTGCAATTACTATCAAGATTATATTTACTTTTCTGGGCCGGTTTAAACAGGCCCACGTTTAGTAATGAGCACAATACACAATGCGGCGGAAAAATCATTAAACTGACTACCGCGTTTAACATGCAATTGAATTTCCAAATTGGAAGATCGGCAATAATTGCTCTAGCGCTTTCTAACAAGCATGAATTGCTTTATTTTCTTGAATTATTTGGGTAATCAATTTACGAGATCGATATATCCGGTAACTGTTAAGCGCGACATGCAGAATTTAATTAGTAATATTCAGACTAGATCGTTCCGTGCGGATAAGTGGGGAGTATATAAAAAGTTTATTTTTCTACGGCCGTGCTAAAAGAGCCACTTTCACACACGCATTTCGTTTCCGAAAGCTGCACTTTCCCGCACTGCGTGCGTGATAGTAAATTTTCTTGCACGGCGCGCGGGAAAGTAAAATACCTTGTAATATGGCATTATAATATATTATAATACATGCAATAAACTAATATTTAGATATTATTTACTAATTTATTTAAAATTTATCTTATTGTGTTTATGTTTTAATGAAATTAGCGCGATTATTTCATTCATATTAGATTCTGACCAATAGAAAGCTACAGAAATAAAAATTAAAGTGATAATTTTTGATAATATCCCGTCGTCAAGTATATTACGTCAGATGCCCTTCGTTGCTACGAAAAAATACATTCAGTGACATTAATGACAATTAATGTTTTAAAAAGTATAAAAGTGATGATTTTCAACCGTCAAATATTTATAACAACTGTGTGTTTAATTGTACTAATTTGTACTTACATAAATAAATTACAATAAAATTTTGGTTTTGAGCAATTTTATTCATGAAATAATCGCAGCAAATTGCACTCGATCTCTAAAATTATTATCAAATTTTTGTCCTCGTGACACTTTGACATAATTTCACTCCCCTTCGGGTCGTGAAATTAAAACTGTCAAAGTGTCACTTAGAAAAAATTCGATAATTTTAGAGCTCTTGTGCAATTACCACTGATTATTTACTTCATAGGAGATTCTGACCAATAGAAAGCTACAGAAATCTGAATTAAATCGATAATTTTTGATAATCTCCCGTCGTTAAGTATATTACGTCAGATGCCCTTCGTTGCTACGAAAAAATACATTCAGTGACATTAATGACAATTAATGTTTTAAAAATTATAAAAGTGATGACTTTCAATCGTCAAATATTTATAAAAACTGTGTGTTTAATGGTACTTACATAAATAAATTACAATAAAATTTTGGTTTTGAACAGTTTTATTCATGAAATAATCGCAACAAATTGCACTCGACCTCTGAAATTAATATAGAATTTTTGCTCTCGTGACACTTTGACATAATTTCACTCCCCTTCGGCTCGTGAAATTAAAACTGTCAAAGTGTCACTCGGGAAAAATTCAATAATTTCAGAGCTCTTGTGCAATTACTACTGATAATTCGATGAAATAAAATTATTTTGACATATATTTGTTTAAAAGTCAGATCAATAGACAATTACAATGGTTTTGAATCGTCGTCATGGAAACCAATATCGTCGTCGTGTACCCATTATATTAAAAGTTTGGTTTTGACAAAGAATTAATTTTTGTATTTTCACTTCTAAATAAAAATTGATATAACTTGATATAACCTAGAAAAAATATTGTTCCTAACTCATGCGGAAAGTGTCTTCCCCGCACTCGACTACTTGCCCGAACTCCGCTATCACGTCGTTCGGGTCAACGGCAGTCTCGTGCGTGAAAGTATCACTTTCAGCACTAGTTAGGAAAATAACTATTTTGTCTATATTTTCCTCTTTCGTTTCTTTTACTTTCTACAAAACATAAGTTGTTCCAAACATTGAGCAAAGAAAATAACAGCTAAACGTAGCCCAGTCCAGCACGAAGAAAGACTTCAGAGAATATAACGATAACTATCCTTACATTGGACAAAAAGTTAAGGTGGTAATTAATAAGCCGCACCTCGTTGATCATTCTCGGGAGTATCATTGGCGTGGGTATGAATCTGTCGAACCAAACGATACTTATATGAAACCTCGATGTTTATTTTGCCCGAAAAGAAAAATCATTCACTCAGCACCTATGTCATACATATTTCATACCAGTACGTAAAGACAGTGGCGTGACAGTGGCGACAATGCAAGTATTCAGTTTTTTGCGCCCCAATGCACCGCATTGGTTGCATTACCGTTAGTTACGCCACTGAGTAAAGACCATACTTTTGAAATAGACTTGACTGATTGTATAAACAGGGAAGAACATTTCTGAATTAATAGCTTGTTTTCGTTCTTTAATTTGTTCTTTTAAAAAGTTCTTGAATAACATTTTTAAAAAAATTGGAAAGGGTTTTCATTTGTAACAGTGACATTATGTAAATTATATTTTATTCTACCAGTCGTTTAATTTTCAGTAGTAATTGCACAAGAGCTCTAAAATTATCGAATTTTTCCCGAGTAACACTTTGACAGTTTTAATTTCACGACCCGAAAGGGAGTGAAATTATGTCAAAGTGTCACGAGGGCAAAAATTCGATAATAATTTTAGAGATCAAGTGCAATTTGTTGCGATTATTTCATGAATAAAACTGTTTAAAACCAATATTTTATTGTAATTTATTTATGTAAGTACAAATAAGTACAATTAAACACACAGTTGTTATAAATATTTGACGGTTGAAAGTCATTACTTTTATAATTTTTAAAACATTAATTGTCATTAACATCACTGAATGTATTTTTTCGTAGCAACGAAGGGCATCTGACGTAATATATTTGACGACGGGATATTATCAAAAAATTATCGGGTATAATATCACAAGAGAGTGAGAATAAATTGAAAATAATGCGACAGTTTTTCGAAAATTTGTTGTCTGGCAATAGACACTAGATCCCGCAGGGCTCGAGTGGCTATTGGCCAATGACAACAAATTTGAGTAAAACTGAAGCATTATTTTCTTATTTATTCTTACTGTCGTGTGATATTCGTAAGATTATTTTTTAATACGTATATTATGGATATTTTCTTAAATGTGACAGTAGTCAAAACTAGGAAACTGTTTGCCATTAAACAGAAACAATCTACTTAAAAGAATTCTATCGGTAATTTTCTACAGTAGATAATTCTCACTAGTAATACCACTAGAGGTCAAATTATTTCCGGAAATTTTTTTGAGATCATGAATATTTTGAAAATTTCCCGAGTCGCAGACGAGGGAAATTTTCTAAAAATATTGATGATCAAAAAAAAATTTCCGGATATTAATTTGACTCTGCGTGGTATTCGGTAAGAAAATTCCACACCAAATTTGCATTTGAAAATCCAAAGCTGCATGAACAGATTAATAGCGCGCCATAGCTTTGTCAGCAATTATTTAGGCTTTCAAATTCGTAATTTCTACTCATTGTAGTTGCATGGGAATACCATTTCAAGATAGAAAATAGTATATTCTTCAATTTTACATAAGTTTTGAGTAACTACAAGTGATAGAAAATGAATCAAAACTAAATTATGTAAACAAATAAAAACCAGTCTGTCAAAAATGTTCTGTTATTGTAAACGTCAAAAAATTTCCACTATAATTCGCTGTTGGGTACCCCACGAGCAAAAAATTTCCGATAAAATACCTCCGTTGCCATGGTGATCTGTCAAAATAACGTATTTTGATTGGTTCAAAATTACAGGTGTGGAATTTTCAGTATAATTTTAATCTGATTGGACAGAATTAAACAAGTGGTCAAATATCTTACTATACGATTGGAAGTTAAAATCATCAAAAAATAATCAGTTTAATTTTTATTTATGTAGCTCTCGATGGGTCAGAATCTCCTATGAATGAAATAATCTAATAAATACGTTTAATATATTTATTAGTATTAGAAAGAACCATATGACATATAAAAAATACAGCTAAGTAATCTAGGTAATCTAAGATCTACTAGTGCAGATCTACAACTACAATTTACCAAGTAAAGAGCGTTCTCTACACATGCGGTGAGAAGGACCTGCAGAGATTAGGGCTGTATCATCGGCATATAGCAAAGCAATATACCTTCTGAAGCCATGTTGGATGTGGAGGAGGTCACTGTTTTAAACTGTAAGGAGTATTGGCGCAATTTTTAAACCCTGTGATACTTCTGCTTGAGGAGAGAATGGTCCGGATAGTAAAGTTGATCAGCGACTTTGACCTGAATAGTCCGAGCAGTTAGGTATGGATCAGTCCGCCATGCTAGACCTGATCAAATTATTTTTGTACATCTAGGAAGATAGCCGATAATTTGCATGCTGTGCTCATTTATTACCTGGAGCAGCTGTGCTCGAATGGGTTTTTCACTGGTTTAGGAATCATGATTCTGCTGGATATTTTTACTCATCTCTGGTTGAAGTTAGGGTTATAATATGTTGTGATCAATGTGGTCTGAACTACCTATTCTGTTGAATATTTCAGCCTCGCCTATCGGATTGGTTATTGATTATTTGATTGTTAGAGTTAAGATGTGAATGCTACTTAACTTTTTGTAGAGTTCGGATTTTGAACATTTGCTAGAATCTACCAACGTCGTGGTAGTCCAGACCAGCTGTAACTTGCATTCACTATTGTTGTTCCAGCAAGTTAAACTCTAACCTGATTGCTGCCGATAGTCGGTTGTATTCTGTTTTGATGTGTGCATCTTGGAATTTTTTATACTCTTTAAGTAGTCGACGCTTTACATATTTGTATTTTTAGTCCAATAAAATTGTCCAAAATAAACAAAAAAATTGCGAAGTGGCTGTAACTTGGTATAGACCTTTGAAAATGTATATATTTCAAGAAACCAAGGAGTCCCTAGCCATAAAGGGTGTGCTGGCGTGGCCACGCTTAACCTTTTGCAGTACAACGGGTCTCTCAGAGACCCACAAGTAAATAGTATAATTTTTTGATTTTTTTTTCATGTAAATCACTATGAATATGGACAAGTTTGGTAAATTTAGCATCCTAAGATCTAAAATAATAAGAAATAATATAATTTTGTGATTTTTTTTTCAAGTAAATCACTATCAATATTGAAAAGTTTGGTAAATTTAGCATCCTAAGATCTAAAATAATAAGTAAAGATACAGTACCATAATTTTGTTTCTGTTAATAATATTGTTGAAATAAACAAACAAAATTGAAAAATATTTAAATGAATTTAATTTTTCAAAAAATTTAAAAAGTTATAAATTAAAATTTCGTACTCTGAAGTTTTCGAGGTCTGTTTCGATTACTTTTGATACTTTATTCGATTGTGATAAATATTTTCATCCAACTGTACATTTATTTTCTTTATAGAACTGCTTCACTAGGTGTAATATTCTAGGTGTGAATATTCTGTAAAAAAAATACACATTAATTGCATAATTGACGATTTTGAAGTAGATTGAAATATATTATATTGCATGCATATCTTTTATACCTAAAAAAAATCGGAGTCGGTAGCATCTGCCTCGTAAAAGATATCTTCTAATTCTTTGCTTCCATGCTCGTGTACTGAATCTGTATCGGAGTCGTCAAGATTTTCGCAAATTGGTTTCATGTATGCATTGAGGCACTGCATTCCTTGACAGTGTCTACAAATTTCCGAGCATTTTAACCCTGCTTTTCTGCACCCACATCTCGAAGAACAGTCAGATGTACAGTTGCAGGAAATAAGTTGTAGTATCGATTCTGGTGCTGGCTGAAGGAGTGTTGTAATAGGTTGCAACGAACCGTTGATTTTCTTCCATCCCCACTGTTCCGGATTTTTGTTATTGCCAAGCCATAACTGAATTTGGTAGAAAACTCGTGATGAATGTTGTGCAGATGCCTCTGATGTTGGTGGTAATAATTCAAGCCTTGATTTTTGTTTTTGCAGCGAATTTTTAAATTGGTCAAATCTGTATGAATCAAGTGAATAATTTCGAAATTTCTTTGCACCGTATACCATCAAAAAAACAGTTTCACCAGCATCTCTTACTTCTGATTGGGTTGGGTTTTCGTTATTGAAAGTTTTCACGACATTAGCCAATCTAAATTCATTTTGCAGGAGTTTGAAAATTTGCAATTTTCCCTTCTGAAATATACTAGACGTTGTATCACAACCACTGAAAGCATGGGCGAGTAAGATTGTATCTTTTATATGCTGGTACGATTTTTGGATTTCTGACGATGAAAATATTTTTCTGTTGATTTTGCCTGTGCCTGGTTTCATGAGAAATATATCTTTATTTTCTGGTGATAATGCGATCAAGAGAACAAGTAGATCAACATCCTCGCCGACTACAAATGTTCGACCATTATTCGACATTTCTATTGCGGTTTTAACAATAAGTGTATCCGCATCATCTAATGCTTGTTTTACCACGAATTTTTTATTTTGGAGAAACTTCGTTAACAATGAAATTAATCTGATTTTATTTTTATCGTTTGACAAAATTTTTTTTTGATTGACAGTACATGTCATACATTCATCGAAAATAATTTCTACACATTGGCTATGTAGGTATCGTCGATGCTGCTCAGCTTTTTTGATACTCGAGTCATTTTCGTAGCCATCAAATACGATTACGGCATTTTTCCCAATTTTGTTTTCTACATAGTTAACGTACATAGAACATATTTGTCCATATGTTTGATTTGTCTGCCATATTACCCGATGCAATAAAAATCCACCATCAATCACATAAATGTCATTGCAGCTTGGCAAATTTTCTTCAAGATCAATGGGATGAAATATGTCATAAACAGCAGATTTTTTAGTCTTCCTCATTCCAGTTGTATCGTTAAACATTGAAAGTGGGTACGGAGCAAGTTCATATTTGAAAAATTCCGCGAGATCATCATCGTGTTTTTTGGCTATTAACATTCTTTGGAAAAGTATCAAAGGATCAATTGCAACCAATTTATCATGAACTTTTACTGCAGAATTGACTGTTGCAAGAGATAAAACTGTGTTGGACCGTTTTAGTTTGATATCTTTAAACAGCTTTCCAATGATTCCTGCTATACACTGTTCGCCAATTTGCTTTGCTTTATGGCAATTTATATTTTTGTCGCCTACTATTCCGGAGCTAAGAGACATTATTTCTTCGCCAATAATGAAAGGGCTGTGTGTGGTTAGCCAATTATCAAGTTTTTCGACATCAGCAATATTTCTTTTTACGCGAGATTCTCTTGACTCAACGTGTTGCTCAGTCGTGCCACTATTGCTACCACAAAATTCTTCCAGTGCTTCACAAATGTTGTGAAGAGTAGGGCCAGCAACAACGTGAGCTGTGAGGATATCATTTGTAAACCCTCGACAGATTACGCCACCTTTCACTTTGAAACCTTTGTTGGCAGTTTGTTCAATACACATATCAGTCCAGGTTCCTGAAAAAAATTTGTCTTTGCGCCTTATCGTAAAGTATCCGTTTGTAACAAATTTGTTATACTCAGATATGTCCATTTTCTCTTTCAAGTTTGCCACGCTCTGCAGATAAATTTGACAAGATTTTGCGTATGGGAAATGCCCACTAGCGTGAAAATAAGGGATCATTAACTTTATGGTGTACATGTGTTTTTCCCAATCTCCAGTCCTTTCAGCTTCGATGAATTTTTTCAGCAAAGTTACCATATTGAAGTACTGTACCCACAACTTTGCAGTAGGACAATTTTTTGACAATTCTGAGTTTTTCTTCAACTTCATCGACTTTTCGTGAATCATACCAATGGTCACTTAAAATAGCATGTCCAATATTTCGGAAGCAGACAGTGGGAGTTTGTTTACGGTTCACTGTTATAATTATGTCATCTCCATATTTTTCTTTCAATTTATATTTTATAGTTGTTTCATGCGGTATATAACCTTCGATTTGATTTATTAACTCGTGTAATGAGAATTGACAATCGTCGCTATTTTCTAAATAATTATAAATCGTTTCCATAGCAGATGTTACGTCTTCTGACAAGGGGCGCCCAGACTTAATACTTTTCTCTCATTTTACTCGAAAAAATTCTCGGTAGCATTTATCGTGGTATACAGCTTTTTCTGCGACCAAATCTATTGCGTTACTTATACGCCCCTTGACATCTCTTCCCCATTTGTCATTTCTCTCATTAGCGTGTTTTATAATACTATTTTGGGTACTTACATTGTCGACACTAGTGATTGACATTCTTCTGCTTACCGGTAATTTTGTCTGTTTTTCTTTAAAAGCTTCATCTATTTTTTCCGTACAAAAAAAGCATGTACTTTTCAGATCAAGTGATGATTTCTAAATTTTTTTTTCTTGGTGACAATTTTGACGTCGATGCTTTATCATCAAAAAATATCTTCTTCGCCGCTTTCACGTTGCTTGGTCTTGTATAATCTTTCCTACAATTTCTGTGGACAACTATCAAATCACTTTCACTGAGTAACTGGTGTTTGCCATCTCCTCGTTCTTTGCTGCAATTGCTTAAAGTTTGTATGGCTTCTAGACCAACCGTTACAGCATCATCCGAAATGGGTTTTTCACAAATAAAACACTCATTGTTTTCAGTCATATTGAAGAGTGTTCATGCACATACAAACCCACCCACAGAATGTTTAAAATGCACAATAATAATTGTTGATTGTCAAGTTTTTCTAATACTACTCAACCGAAATATCTTACAACATACGATACTACACGCACACTGTTTAAGACAACTAACCAGTACGCAGGCCGTCGCAAGTCGACTGCGGGTGACCGTTTGTAGTTGAGGAGGGGAGCGCCGGGGTCTTTATACCTGGATTTCGGGTCGAGCACAACATTTAATGCTCGGGACTCATCGGGTTTTTCAAAAGAATATGTTTGTTTATGAGTGTAGAAAGTTACAGCCACTTCGCAATTTTTTTGTTTATTTTATGATTAACGGCTTAATTTGCCTGTATTATTTAGCGAGAATTCTTGGAGGAAGCGTTCGAGTATATGGCATACTAATTGCAAATCGATCTGTAAGTTAGTCTGTTTTGACAGAACGCTAATGGGAAAATTGTCATGGTCATGATTTTCTTCCAAAGCAAAAATGCTTTACGGTATCCACCCAATATTTTTTTATTTCTGTTATTACTTCAATGTTGAAATTTTAATTAAAGTGCTCTAAGGGGAAAGAACAAGAAACAATATTTGAACGACAGAAATAGCGGAAAAGCTACATCCGTAGCTCCAGTAACTGCAGGATCAGTAACATTTATGTACACTAATTTTGTAAAAACAGTCGTAAAATATTTACGTACACAGCAAACGAGCTTGCCTACGCGTTCGCATTCACTCACTATTTGCTTTATCATAAATTTGTATATTTCTACGTTTGTGTTTGTGTTTGTATTTGTTTACCATGTAAAACTGGTCGTTTTTATAGCTGAAATATCATTCAAAGTTTACAAAATATTGAATTATTCGGTTCAGATGAAGTGCCGGTTGAAATTTTGCATGCTGTTCTGGGCTATATAATATGATTTAATGCGTTTGGTTTTGATATTTATGAATTGAAGCATATAGGGTGATTCGTAAAAAAAGTTCCCTGTGTCGTTGAGAAAGAGTACGACGTGCTGAAAGAAATCTGGCAACACTGACTTACACATCAACTCTCCCTTCTCTGATCCCACCACTTTCGCCTCGCTGTATTGCTTAGTGTCGGCTTAGCAGCCTTCGAAGGTGGATGTACCGGTCGCTGTTACAGCCAATGTAAAATTCACGCTATGACACGTTTTTTAAATACAAAATGGATTTCACCTATTGACATTCATCTTCAGTTAATCGAAGTTTATCGGTAAAAGTGCATATCTCATCATCATCAATGGCGCTACAACTCTTCGTGAGTCTTTGCCGCGTTAACTATTGCCTTCCATGTTTGTCGGTCCTGTGCGACTAATTCCCATTGTCGCACTCCCATTTTGTTTAGATCTTCTTTGACTGCATCTTTCCACCTTTTTCTAGGCCGCCCTACAGACCTTTTCCATCTGGCCTTTCCCAGAACACATTGTTCATAAGGCGATTGTCGTTACTGCGTATCACATGTCCTGCCCATTTGAGTCCATTGGCCTTTATATATATCTGACTAGATTTTCTTTTCCGAATAGAGACTCTAGCTCGCTATTGTATCTGCGCCTCCATTCGTGTGTCATGCTGTCTCTGCAAGGGCCATATCGCACAGCTAGATCTAAAGAGAGTTAAGTCAAAAATATGTGAAATTGAGTTAAGCTCACCATTTAATTCCCTGTACGGATACCTATCGATCAATAAAAGAGATTTAAAAATATGTGCAAAATTCAAAGCTAGATGGCACCTAGAGTCTCTTTTGTTGAACGAGCGAGCTAGATCCCACCGCACATAAATGGGAACAATGCTAGATGCAATCAGAATTACAAGCGGAGTGCAAGTGTCCTCCGTAAAAAGTATGGAGTTATTTTGAGTTGTACCTGTTTAGTTGAAATTTTAAGCAGTATTATTTTGAGTTGTCACCTTTTAAATGGTTAGTGCTAATTACAAGGATACAACAATTTCAGTTAAAGCTGTATTGCTGACAAGGTAAGTATAGATTTTATTTTTATTTTTAGTTGTTACCCTACTCTTGAAACATTTTCGATATTTTAGTTGTGTCTGTTTTGCTGAGTCATATTTGATACTTCCTTTTTTCTGTAAAATCTTATCAAAATTAAACTTATTTCGTTATGGACGATTCAAGTTTGTAGGTCGTAGTACAGTTTAATGTTTATCTTACCACTAACAATATTGGTTCCTCTTTTACTGCCAATTTTTCAAGTTGGATCCCTTTAGATGATTTCTGAAAAATTTATCTTTACAACATAGCCAAAAAGATTAAAAATGTTTTTTGTGGGCTTGTTAAATTGATTCGTGGCACATGACTCTGTAAGTTATTAAAATAAACATTGTATATTTCAGGAAAACAATGAATCGCTGGCCATTGTTAGTAAGTTTGGTAGAAGAACAGTATAAATAAAATATCACTCCTATTTATAACTTCTAGTCAACATGAAACCGTGGAAGATAACTTGAAGATGTCATCAAGTGATGAAGTTCCATCCAAAGAAACTCATGCTGTTTTGACACTGGTTAATACATCTATCCCTAGCACATCTAAAGAGCAGCCCCGGACTATTATATTTCACTTATTTGGAGCGATGAAAGTGATATTGACAACTAGATAAAGATCCTAATTTGCAAATGTTAAACAAAAATGCGCACCCACCTAAGGTCGTACCTTCATCATTATCGGTAACTTGATCCAGCAGCAGCAGCTCCAGTGCATCGGATACCGAAGATGATAGTGACAAAGTTGGCCCAGAAGGTGTTATGGTTCCTGAAACTGCTACTGAGATTGAGATAGATAAACTAGCCTGTCAAAATCTAAAACACTAATTCTAGCAAGAATGGTTGGACCACCCTTTGGGGACAAATGTCGCCCAAAATGCAAAGATAAAGTGGACAAGATGTCAAGACAACAGGACTTTGATGAATATTGGGCACTCGGTGATCTTGGAAAGCAAGAAGAATTCTTAGTACGCCACTCGCAACAAATAAAGTCTAAATATCGGTACTTAAGTAATAAGTACACACAATTTTAGAGCTCTCAACAAATTTTACAATCATATCCTTCACACATATATCTACCTCACTAACAGTTTTCTTTAGTTATTTAATTTTGTTAACAACTATTTTCCAACTTTTAACAGACATAATTATTCATTACAATAATATAATAATAAATTTAACACAATAAATAGCCACCTTTCGTATATATACTGTTTTCTCGCAATATTCTACCGTTTACCTTCAACCTGTTGTCTGCTTCCCTTTTTAGGCAACCAACATTTCATCACATAAAAACACTCTTATATTCTTGTTTTTCTCGGCTTGTTTAGCTTTGTTTTTCCACGCAAGTCTAATTATCTTATTATGTAGTGTATTTCCTTGTTTCAACAAACTCAACTTTCATCTCGTCATTTCACATCCGATGACGTCACAACTTAAACCACGTAATATTTCTGCATTAAATTTAATGAATCCATAAGTTATTCTGGAATAGCGACTTCCTATTTTAAACTTTACAGTAGATTTTATTATTCAAATAATTTAAATTATTTTTTGCAGACAAACCTTCGCATTTTATTAAAAAATCCAAAATCAAATGAAACTTTAACCAAAAATTGGCTTTATCTTGTCATGTCATGTCACCCTTGTCAAATTGTATATCCACTTCATAATTTCTCAGTTGGTCTGTGCCCATTGAATTGGCAAGTACCTAGTATCTTCGAGCAGGGAACCATGGCACCCTTTTAGCATGTGTTCCACTTTATCCATTAACATCGACTTGTAGTCATAACATTTTAACATATTACATTATGTAAACCATATATGATGATGTTAACACTATTTACGGTGTGCTAGTTTCAAAATACTCGACAGGATGTAAGTATTCCCACACTTTTTTCATTTTAACAGTCACATTTTTAACCTTTTGCTTTAATCTAACGTGGAAATACTTCATTCTAGGCACTGAAGATGTTCTGTTTAGAACGAAAACGTTCTGCAATCGATGACATTTTATAGTTTTTAAATAAACGATTTTATACCAGAATACATCTCGAAGTTTTTACTTCTGTATTGGTTTTTTAAACTATGGTATACAGCCAACTATTGGGATTTTCCCAGTGATTTTTTTTTTTAATCCATTTTACTTTGAGATTAATGGATCTAAAATACAAATATGCAAGGCATTTTTCAAATAAACTCTTGATTTGAGCAATAAAGCGATAAAAACAGCATATTCGAAGAAAATAGAATTAGGTATTATTCAATCCGATTTAAGAAGAAAACAATAATCATCATCCAACCAAAAAGTCACTTCGTTCTAACTAAATGAACAATGCCTCTTCAAAATAGAGGCAACTACAAACTTAATTCACCAATACAGACTCAACTTAAGTTATTATAACAAATATAAATATATTATTAAGCAAAAGGGAAATTCAAAAATATCGATTTTTAGCCTTAAAACGTGAATTAAACATTAAAATACTTCAACATAATATTCTGGTATATAAATATAGCAAACCATAAAAACAAAACACTCCCGCAGTACACATGGACACCGAAAACAGTTTTTCGTGTTTTTTGAAAAAAGTGCTTTTTTGACTTAACTCTCTTTAGATCTAGGTGTGCGATATATCGTTCGAAGGATTTTACGTTCCCACACCAGCAATTTATTAATTTCTCTTTTTGTTAGCGTTTATGTTTCGCTTTCATACGCGACTGCTGGTCGTATTATAAAAGTGCATATCTGTTCAAGATTATTTCAGTAATTACAGCTTTGAAAATTCAAACTCTTCGTCAAATTAGTTTGAGAGAGTTTGAAAAATAATTTATTTAGTAGATATACTTTTTTCGAGATAGAAATGTAATAATTATTACACTTCACTATGGTACTAAAATGCTAATTCAGACAACAAAAGTAAAAATACAATGGGTTCCATATAAAAATAACTTGATACCGCGACTTGATAAGGGAAACGATTCAAGTCAAAATAGAGAATTTGTTTACGTAAGGCGAAGTAGTGCGAAAGAAAATGATTCATTTACGCGTAAAGTAGCTTGCTAGTAAGTTTCGTTTTATCAAAGGTAATACCACGAGTCCTCTAAATTTTATCGATAAATTTTTTTGTTTTCACGAAAACTTATTTATTTGGGTCCCGGTGAATTCGTAACTATTTTAATCCCCCATCCTAATTACAGGCCAATTGGTAACTTTGACCCTCAGGTAATTTTTCGGTAACCGATAAACTACTGGTGAATTCGTAACTAAATAAAGGTAAAATCTTTTAGACTTGAAATAAACATATGGAAAATGTCTTTGCTTTTAAATTATCAGATGGATTTAAATAATTTATCATTGCTAAACATCTAAATTTTAAATTTACAATTACTTGATAAAAACCAAGCTCATGTAGAGCTATACTTGATGGAAATAATATTTATAACACGTGTTGATAAAACACTATATTATTGTTTCAATTATTTTATTAAGATATTTCAATTTTTGCCAATTTTTATAGGTACATAAAATACAAATATAATGTTTTTAAGCAAACCAAGAAACATTCGGTTTAGATTTAAGGTATTAGATTTAATCAATTGTTTCGAATTCACCTGAAGAAAGTTTCAAGTTGGCAGGTCAGGTAAGAAAAGTTACGAATTGGCCGGTGTACATTTTGATTTGAAAATGTTTGTCATTAAAAGTTACGAGTTGGCTCGTGTCCCTTTATTTGGTAAAATTACGAAAACAAACCGAATGATAAAATCACGAGTCCGAAGGACGAGTGATTTTATCCATTTCGGTTTGTTTGAGTGATTTTACCCTAAATAAAGAAGTTTAAGTATGAAAACGAAAAAATTTATCAAGCAAAATTTAGAGGACGAGTGGTATTTGAAAAGATTATTTTGTGAACCAATATGTATTATTAGTAAATACGGGCATCTGTGAAATATTTTTAAGACAACTAGGATCAATGTCTTAAGTAGGTTAAAGATAAATTATTTTATGATTTAAAAATGAACCAATTTATTTATTATATTATTAATACATAAAAAACTGTTTAAATCGAAAATGAACAATTATTAAAAACACAATTTTTATAACTAATATGAGATTTTTCAATGTCGTTCGTAATTAAGGTATGTACGTATTATGTGAAATTTAGGGTACCTTAAGTTTTATCAGGGAAGAGACTCTTTATCAAGGAAGAGGCTGTTTTATCAGTGTTACACTTAATGATTGGCTAGAACGACGCCTGGTGATTGGCTGAAAAAGCAAAAACGTCAGAATTTTTCAGGTGAAAAAATAATTGGTGATAATTTTATTGGGATATCTGTCAACGTCGTCCTTGACGTCAACGAAATAGCATTTGTCCATAAATATAAATACTTAGGGCATGAAATCCACCTTAGCATGGGCCGCATATGGAGCTCTATCAGACATCCTCAAGAGCAACTTGCCAAATTATTTGAAAAGGAAGACGTTCAACCAATGTATACTTACAGTCATGACTTACGGCGCTGAAACATTATCGTTAACCTAGACCACAGCAACGAAACGTAGAGTGGCCCAAAGGAGAATGGAACGGTCACTACTTGGACTGACTCTCAGAAACAGGGTCAGAAACGAAGAAATCAGAAGAAGGATAGGCGTCACAGATGTCATAGAGCGAGTAGCATGGCTAAAGTGGAATTGGGCGGGCCATGTAGCCAGAATGAAGGACGGGAGGTGAACCCAAAAAATTACTGTGTGGAGACCAAGAGAAGACAGAAGAAGTAGAGGTAGACCATCTACACGATGGACAGACGACGTCAAAAGGATTGCTGGGAATTGGTTGCAGAAAGCCCAAGATCGACAAAACTGGAAGAAATTAGGGGAGGCCTATGTTCAACTTTGGATGCAGAAGGCTGGAAAATGATCTGTCAACGGTATCCCGTTAACAATGATTCGAATACTTTTTTATGTTTATATTTGAGCGTTGCTTTAGATTACAACAAAAAATCCGTTGGATGGTATTCCAAGTGTAATTTAACCCACTTCAATACAAATTTACGACTAAATGTACTTAACTAAACTCACAGGTAATGTTTACAATTTTGGATACAACGTTTTAGGGTGTCATTATCACAAACACTACTTGTCCTAGAAGTTGTTGCTTCCTACGGAAATTCTTCTTCATATGTATAATTCTTTGTGACTTTTCGTCAGGCGTGGATTTAAAGAACTAGTTCTACTATTTGTTATTTTATAACGCTGCTCTTTATTTTTTCATAATTTGCACTTTGCAAGTTTCATTGTTTTGGAATCGCCTGCCGCAACATCAAATAAATCAGTATTTATTTTTTTTTTCTTGTTAATTAATACTACGTCCTCTACAGATTTTTTTCTCTTAATTTCTGCACTGATAATATCTTCAAAATCAGATTTACTTTGTTCTGATGTGTATTCTGAGCCAAAAAAGGTTCAGGTGTAGTCATTATCGCACAAAAGACACTTCAAAACGAACCTAACAAGCCAAGCGTATATTTCTAAATATGATATATAACTTATTTTGTAGAGTAGCAGAGTACTGGTTACAAAAAAAGTTTGGTTTTCAAGTCAAGTTTGTTGAGTAAAATCAAACTAGTTTGATTTTATGCATCTCTAGGTTCCGGTTTCACCAACAACAAATAAATCAGTGAATAGTTATTCGTCGAATAAAATTGATTAGACGTTTATATTTTTATTTTGTTTCAATATAATTTTAATAATTTAAAGTAAAACTGACGAATTTACTTTCTTATAGATACTTACAGCGAGATTAACTTGCCAATTTACTCGAAGAGTAAATATTTATTTGATTAATAAATAAAATAGATGTTATTTGACGTTAGTATAATGAAAAAATGTTAGTTTATTGTTCGAATAAACTTATTCATAGAATAAACTACTATTTATTGTCATTGGTGAAATCGACCATAGGTGATGTAACAGAACGGGAGAGTTGATGTGTAAGGCAGTGTTGCCAAATTTTTACCAACCATTCGCACTTTTTCTGAGCGCAATAGGGAACTTTTTTACGAATGACCCTCGAATTTTCTAGGAGCCAGGGCTGTTTCGTGGCCAATCAAAGTTTACGAAGTTTCAGAGTGTATTGTAATGTATTTTGACCCGTTGAATTCTAATTTTAAGCATCAGTAGCGACGAAAATTTGTTTACAATTTAATTGTTTAAACTATTATCATTCCTAAACTAACAAAATCTAAATCATTTTTACAAAATATAATTTGTTCCATTAAAAAAACCTACAATACTATGTATGATAAACCTTGATCCAATAAAATCAGAACCAGAGATATTGCAAAATTAGTGCAAAATTTTTGCTTAACTGATTTTTGATAACTGATCTAACAGGAACGCACTTGCCTCCAACTGGTGGCCAACGGAGCTTCAACGGATGAGTTGAAGCCAACCGGAGTCTTACGGAGAACTGATCTAATAGACTCACTGGTCCAAGCTAGAGTGTTGATCTAGCGAAAACCAACCGGGCCATGACGAATTGACTCAAAGCGAACTATGGAGCGATTCAGAATTGATGAATCGCTCGCGACGACCATAATCCTGAATTAAACGATTACTCCCATCTTCATCTTGGTAATTTGTCGATGGATATGTCAGTAAATACATTTTATTTTTATTTACAGATACTGCCGGGGGCTTTCCTTCGAGCCGGAGCGGAGAATAAAATAATATTTTGTTACTTTTATTTTTTTTTTATTGTATTGGGATAAAATATTATATTTTTATTTAAATTAAACGTGCGATGTACTGAGTCTGTTGATCGACAGGACTACCCGTAACAATCTATAGTTGTCCAAGTTCGCTGTTTAGCACATATCTTGTCTGCCAGAACTAACTCATCAATTCCGTTTAGATCTCCGCTGAGACACCTTAACGGTCGGATGATAATTTCATCTTCCGTTGTTTAGCATGTTTGTTATGAAGCCTCTCGTCACCAAAATTTAATTCGAAACACTATCTACACGGAGGAGCCCTAATTCGTTATGGTAGTTTAAGGTTGAGCCGGATGCTGGCGTTGATGTTCCCAGTAACTCTACAGAACTACTAACAATCGACAATTCGAGCGGTTGATCTCTCGAGAACTTTGCAAAGTTTCATATTTCAAGCCGTTCGTAAATCAATTGTAAATGTTGGCTTGAATGGTTTGCGAATGCTGCTTCGGTCGGGTTTTATTTGTAAAGGAAATTGTTGTAGAAGAAAAATAGAGTAGGTATCGGTTGCGAACTTCGAAATGTGTTATATGTTTTAGTTATCCTTCTACAATAACAAAATTTAATATGATTAAAAATAAGGGGATGGGGAATACGTACCGCATGACTAGTTGTTATAAATAGGCCAGCGGTTTACCCCTAAAATTCTTTAAAACATCTTTTTTCTGCAGCCGTCCCGAAAATAAAATTTTCAGTATGATTTATTAAATCGAAAGTAGCATTTTACACAACTCGTACCGAAATTAGCTACTTTCGGGACTAGTTTTTTCACTTTCAAGACGCTTTTTTTACTTTCGGGACGATTTTGGGTAGCTAGGTAACGGCTTTGACAATAACATCAACTTTGTATTTTATTATGACAACGCTTATCATTTAAGATTCGTGTGTGTTTTCGCCAAGTTTTCGCTCAGTTTTTCGTTTTTACATTCCAAGAAATATAAATCAGCAGTGAAAGTGAAGCCGAAATGATTCCAAATGAGATTAGGGAAACTAAATATCAATGCAAATAATTGTTATAATTGTGTTGTTAATGTTTTTCTGAAGATATTTCGTTGTGGCATTTTTATAATCAACTATTTTCAATGGGAAATAAGCCACAATTTTATGAAATTATTAAGAAGTGGTCTGGATGAAGTAGACACAAACATCATCTAGTTTTCACATTTGACTCTTGACATTGAAAGTGGGTGAATGACTTTTTCTGATTACCAAAAATAATGTTTTGACTATGAATATCGAATTGCCGATTACGAATACGAATCTCCAAGCATTTCAATAGGTTTTCAAAACGTTATACCCATACAGGAAGTATTAAATGAGTTAAAATGTACCTATTATACAAAAATATACAAACGTGTTAAAAGAAAGACATGATAATTTTTTTTATGATGGTAGTAAAAATAAAAGATAAATTGCATTATCCAATTTATTTTTAACTAAAATATTTATCTTGATATTATTTTTTTTAAATCTCATTTGAAAGAGTCTGGAAAATTTTATATAACTTGAAATGGTTGGGCTAAATTGTATATTATTGCAATATGTATGATATATCAATCTTAGGCTATATTATATTTAATAATAATCAACAAATATATAATAATAATAAATAAATGTAATAATTAATAGAATAAAATGGTTTTAATAAAAATTGTGTTTTATTTATATTGATATTGATGTTCTTTCTATATAGTACTAATTTTTATTCGAGTCGAGTGGAGTATCGCAAACTAAAGTGCATTGTAAATGTAACATTGTAACCTATTGGATAAAAAAACCAAAAACCGGTTTTTGGGAAAACCGGTTTTTTTTGGCCGGTTATAACCGCCAGGTTAAACCGTAAGCAAAAAAACCGGTATAACCGAAAACCGGTGTTTTGTCAAAAACCGCCATCCCTAACTCGGTTCCGCTGATTCATACGTACTAACATCATAAACATTAACATTAAAGTAATAATTCAGTTAAATTGTGTTTTTTCCTAGGAAAGTTTTAGAATAGCTCTGCTTTCTTTCATTTTACATGTATTTTGTAGTGCTGAATCCGATTATGACGTTTGCGGATAAAATTTCGTGACGAAACATTAAAAAAATCGCGAAAAAGTCGAAAAATATCAGCTTTTTCCCACTTTTTTGCTAAAATCTCGGAAACTTTTATCTTTTTTTGCCCCTACTCCTTTAAACTAAATGCCCCTGAAGATGCACTAGGAGCGAAAGTATCCTTGGGGAAGATTAAATAAAACTCAATGTTCAATATCTGCCTTTTATTTTGTAAAAAAACGTATTTCGACACAACTGAAAAAATGCATAAATCGAGTTATCTTGTTAAATTGACTTCAAATATAGTACTATACTTTTATCAGGAAAAATGTCATATGGATGTTTACTTCCAACTTCTAAATATGGCGGCAGCGTCATTATTCCTTTGGCGGTAACATGAATACTTTTATCAGGGAACAATGACACTTTTCAGTTATCTGACGTGAACTTTATCATTATTTATCATAAAAACTGTTGTATTTCGAGAAGAGTCCTAGGTATTTTTCATTAATTAAAAAAAGAGAATAAGTAAATATAGCTAATGTTTTAAAAGAGAAGTGGCATAATTCAAAATCTTGATATTTTTGTCTTTGTTAAATCAGATATATTTTTTTTTAAGTTACACTTCTTTAGGCGCGATTTCATTGAGGGTGAAATTTTATTAATCTGCGCGCATGCGCACAGAGGCAGTCTGGAGTTAGTTACTAAATGTTTTAATTTATGTATGTATCAGTCCAGAAAAGTTGTGGAAAGAATAAATTAGTGTTTTTAAATATATTTTTCTACAAACGTGTTAAAAATGCAATTTATAGCACTCCATAGGAGCGCTAAAAATGCTACTTTAAAGTACCAGTGCTTTAAAAATTTTAAGGCACTGCAGTTAAAAGTGAATTGTCAAATTGTGAAACGTCAAAATATTTATATTTCATTTAATAACATTAATATTAATAATACAACTTGCGCAAATTGGAAAAGGTGGTTTAAAAGGTTTTTTTAAAATTTAATTTAAACTGTATTATTGTATTTTTAACACGTTTGTAGAAAAAACTATTAAAATTTGTTAGAATATACAAAAATAAAAGTAGATGTTATACTGATTTACGTAGTGACAATATAGGCAGTTTTGATGTAATGTCAAGAAAAATATAAAAATGGAATGTCAGTCAAGTTCAAGTAAAAGTTTTTGTAGGTATTGTCCTGTAATTGAGAATGAATAAATTATAATTGTTGATATATAAGACGTTTGTAGAAAAAATATTGTATGATATAGGTACGTGTTAAAAAGTATATTTTTAAGGCACTTATAAACTTTCACATACGTGCCTTAAAATTGTACTTTTAACATTTATATCATACATAGGTAACTATTATTATAATTTTTGTGTATTTGGACTTGTCTACCTCGAGAATAAGATAATAAGTAATAATATTTTTTAAAGTATTTTATAATTCACTTCATCTGTTTGTCACTATGTCTGAGAAATCCTGTAGCCTTGATAAACAAAAGGGTATAGCTCAGTGGTAGAGCGTTGGACTGGAGATCAAGAGGACCCCGGTTCGAATCCTGGTGTTTTCTAATCTTTTTTTAATTTTTGGTATTGTTTTAATAAAAATTTTTGGAAAGTAGTAAGTAAAAATTAATTTAATCTTTAAATAAAATACAAATAAACTGTCCGAAAGTATATTTATTTCATTGAAATCATATTAAGAAGTATAACTTCTTACGTGCGTACAAAGTACACACACATTCTTTTTGTTTTGCCTCTTACTTATAAATACTTCTTGAAAACCACTAAATCAGTTTGACATACACCTCTATTATAATCATCTTTAAGATAAGCAGAAATATTTAAATTAAGTAAACAAGCATTTCGAGGAGTAAGTTCTCGCAGGAAGAGTTATTAGCTGTAACATAATTTGACCAGTCGCAGTTTACATCAACAACAAATTCAACTCCGGCGAATACCACTTAACCATTCAGAAATTATTCAACCGTCTACTTTTGGTTGAATACTCCGAACATCCGGCAAACAATGTCTACAAATTTATTCAGAAATTGTTTGGTATAGGAAAGTTACGAGAGGTTAGGGTCAAACTTATTACATAGAGTTTAAATTACTATTACGCTTAATTATTATTGCTTGAAAAAGTTATGTAGATCTCCAAACTAGTAACGGTGTTGGGAAGTTATTGTTTAATGGAAGAAAAATATGAGTAGTTGAATGGGGTTATACGCATTCTTCATTCCCGAAGATAATTTTAAGGAATTTAATTCGTCACGTTGAATGGTGTAAAACAAATTTTCACCCTAAATAAGGTGTCGATGTAAGGCAGGATTTTAACGCTGCGATTAAAGCAGCGTTTAGACGCACGATAAATGCGATCAATTTATTGTGCCGATAAATTCCTACGATTTAGCGATTTTTTTAAAGCTTGTTTAGACGCTGCGATATATTGTCGCGATTGATTATAAATTGAAACTACTTGATCGTTACAATAAATTGCTTGCATTTATCGCAACGTCTAAACCAGCGATAAATCGCTGCGATGTACCATTTACACACAACGATAAACTGAAACATCTCGATCGTTACGATAAATTTCTCGCATTTATCGCGGCGTCTAACGCTGCCTTTTGCGAGAAATTTATCAATTTTTTTTACGCAGGGACATGGCGCCTGACGCATGACATACATTTATTGTGGACATGGCGCCTAACTCGTGAAAGAACCCACCAACCCACCCTGAAACCCTAGCAGTAGCCAGCCACACTAAAAACGTCGAAAGTGAATCCAACTGGAGTCGGATTCAAGAAGATAGTGAAAAGAAGCCATATTATAGTGCCTAATCTAACATTCCGCCATTAAGAATTCATGCGGGGTTAGATGTCTTCGGTGTACCGGACCACCGACGAGCCAGACTTCGCCGAAGTCGGAAGTCTCCCAGAAGATAACGATAGTTTTCGGAGTAACCGTCGAGTCAAATCTCTTGGCCAGGCGCCTGGTTACGTAGCACCAAATGTGGCAGGCAGGACTCACCTACAAGAACCCGTTAGAATATGGCAGTTGGGAGATCAGAAGACTAAGGAGGAGACGAACCCGCCGAGGCACCTGGTGCACTGACGGAGTATGGCAGTTGCAACGAGGAGGAGACGCATTTCACGCCACCGACGACCCCAGGAAGCTGTCACGTAAGTGTATCATGTGCGCGCGGTGTTATTTTCTCCAGCAACATTTTGACCTTGTGATATTTTTTTAGTAATTTACAATGTAACTTTTATTTTCTTTCGTATATCTAATAAACTTTATTCTTTATTCTTTTAAAGGAGGGGGGATGTCATCGCAGGTCATTGGTCAGCGAACCGCGACATTCGCGATGTGCATCGGTCCGCTCTTTTTCTCGTGGATTGGTCAGAGTCTTGGGATTCCCGGATACAATGCGCTGAACGCTTCTATAAAAACCGGTGGTTCCAAGTTTCGGTATCTCAGTCGACACGGGCTCCTCCAAGAGTCACCTGAACTACTGGAGTCCCGCTAGCTGGGGCTCTGCCTTTACCTTACCCAAACTCTGTGGTTGGAAGTATTTACCACCTAAAAGTTATGTTTTATTTCGATTGTTGCAGAGTTCCAGTTCCTGCTTCATTTTTTAGGTACTTATAAACGTAGAGAATCGGCTAGTTTTATTAAAGCTAGCTTGTCTAAAGTCGCGTTTACACGATGGCAATTGGCGAGACAATTGTCAGAAGACAACTGACTGGCATGAAATTATTGTCTTCGTGTAAACACTTCAGGCCAATTGCCTTGCCAACTGCCCTCACAATTGGCCCAAAATTCAGTTGTCTCCTTGAGTAGACTGAGGACAATGAGCTGCGCCCAGTGAGCCCCCCACCACTCGAAATCTCAATTGTCGCGACAATTGGCGCCGTGTGAACGGTGTAGGCCGACACGCGACTTTAAAGTCGCGTTTACACGATGGCAATTGGCGAGACAATTGTCATTGGACAATTGTCATCACGTGGTTGCGGATTGTCGGAGGCCAGTCCAGTTGAAAGAGAAGATGTTTACACGGGGCCAACTATTGCCAGGGCAGCTAAAACATGGCCGACTGCTCGTCATCTAGAGGGAACTGGCAAAAAACAAGACAGCACTACTGGCCTACACCGTTCACACGGCGCCAATTGTCGCGACAATTGAGATTTCGAGTGGTGGGGGGCTCACTGGGCGCAGCTCATTGTCCTCAGTCTACTCCCGGAGACAACTGAATTTTGGGCCAATTGTGAGGGCAGTTGGCAAGGCAATTGGCCTGAAGTGTTTACACGAAGACAATAATTTCATGCCAGTCATTAAGTCTTCTGACAATTGTCTCGCCAATTGCCATCGTGTAAACGCGACTTAATGCAAGAAATTGCTGGTTCTTTTCAGAAATAGTCAATATTTTATTTTAGGTAAAACTTAAGTTATATTCGTAATGTAAGAAATACTTTTGTCAAAGCTCAGTGCAAATCCCTTTGCCTTAGTTCTTGTTAGAACTGAGGCATAGCTGATGACCAGCGACACCGTTCATCACCCTGTAAATGGATGAGGACCCAATAGACCGGGGGTGAACTGAGTAGCCCCTTGCATGAAATAAGTTAGGGTTGTAGCCCCCCAGCTTATTTTCCCTATTATGCACATGGTGCATTTTTATTACGCAGCGATAAATCGCTGCTATCTACTGTTTACATACGACGATAAATTTAAAAACTTTCTTTGCGAAACTTGCTCTGTCTAAACCATCTTTAACACATAGAAAGGAAGCCTTCAAAAAATTGGTTACGAAACAACGTAACAAATAAGTATAATAATTAGAAATAGGTGAATTATAAAAATCCCCAGTTGATATCGAATGTCGAAAATAGAATGATATTTTATACTCTTTGCTCTATCTATAGGTGTGTCTCCACCAAAGCAACATACTTCAAACTTTATGTTTTACAATGTTCAAATATGTTGAATTAACTTTCACATTTTTGTAACATAGTGCCTCTACTCAAGCAACTTTGTTGTACTAATATTGGAGTTTGTTGCTCGTATTTGCGACTAGATGCACCATCATGTCTGTATCCACTGAAGCAACAGTTGTTTATTATGCGCGACGAAAGAGGTACCTGCTCCGGATTTCTTCATAGTCTTGTATTTCTTCCTCTCTGTGTAAAACTGGGCTTACAAATTTCTTATTTTTCGTTTTGCCTGTTCTATATTTTCACAGTTTATACTGCTACAAATCTTAGACCAGGCATCATGGTCATTCCAAATGCTTGTCATGGCTTTTGTCAGTTGCATTCCAAAGACATGTAAGTTGTTTATAATTGTCTATTAAATTAATACAGGCTTCTACAGTCCATTGACGTACCATTTTAATAACCAAATTGAGAAAACAAACAGTTCAAACCTGTCAACAACTAGCGACTACTAACTTATAAGCCGGCCACACTGATCTTAACATTTGCCGCTGTTGCCCAATGTTGCAAGATTGCCTTTTATTTTTACCGCCCAAAATGGAAACGGAAACATACAATATACTCCAACTGAGACGTAAAGTCGCAGTTTAATCACATGTAGCGAGGAAAGAACCGACAATAATTTAAAAAAATTTGAGATTCTAATCATGAAAGACTTAGACAATGTACGTATATACTCCAAATATAAAACTCTTAACAATACATATTATCTAGGATAAAGTAACTTCACAAATACACTTTACGAGAAAGCCAATGAATAAAAAGAGATATTTGACGATGAGACGCAGATGGTATGTTACTTGAAGAAAGCAGAAAATATATGAAAATAATGGTAAAGGAGCTAGAAAGGAAATCAAAACAGATAGGCCTAAAGAAGAGTATAAAAAAAGTAATGATAAAGAAATCACAATAAAACACAAAAAATGGAAAAATCTTATGACTATATTTATTAATGATAAAAAATAATAATAGGGGAGAATAAAGATAAAGAACTTGAGAGGAAAGTGAATTTTGAGTGAACAGACTTTTCATAAAATGAAATATTTTCTAACCAATAATAGTTTTGATTATTGGATTTTAACTATTAATAATATTTAAACACAAAATATTACACTGACCAAATAAATTGCATTATCCTGAATAGTCATTTGTAAATGAAGCGCAATTCCCCGTGAAATCATTTAAATTTTGGCATGTTCAATAACAATATATTAATACCCACATCACCACCGAACAACAGCAATTTCAAAATTATTTCAACACAACTGCTAATTAAAAATTATTATTTTTTGTTTAATTAAATAGATGGAGTTTATAACAATAGAACTAATTATTAATCATAGTTTTTTTGCCAAAAATATTGGCAAGCTTATGATTTTTTCACAAAAACCGATATTTACTGATTATTGACAGTAATTTAATTTTATAATTTCATAGATATACCTGATGGTGTAATAATTAACCTCCTTTGAAAGGAAACACGTTTTTGCAGAAAATTATTTTATTTTATTGGATATAATTCTCCTTATAGCTCAATACAATGATTCCCGCGATTTTCAAATTTCCTTATGCTATCCGCTTTTTAAAGCTCTGTAAAATAAGCGTTTTTTCCTCAATTGTCTCTTCTTTCGAGCTGAAATTTTTATTTACGTGCCATCTCTTCAAATTTTGGAACCTATAATGATCGAAAGGGGTCAAATCAGGAGAATAAGCCAAATGAAGAAGATTATCACTTAAATGTTGGCATGTTTAATAACAATATATTAATACCATGAGAACAATATCAACCTAGAGCTATAAACCACGAGAAAAATGTATTTTATTACAAAAAATCAGCTACAAAGCCTACATTCCATTACTATTTTCTAGTTTTTGTACTTATTATTAAAAATGTTCCATTGTTTCTACCACTTGCCAAAACAATTCATATCCTTTTTTGTATAAAATCGATGTAAGTGACCTGATTTTGTAAAAAATTCCCCTATTTGTCGTTCGCTCTACTCTTCCCTTGTTTGCTATCTTCAAATAAATGGAATCATTATCATCGTAGTTAATGCTAATTGTGTGACATTTTCGTGTACGTCAGCTCGTTTTTTATAGTAGTGTGAACGCCCAAAGATAATGCTCCAAAGACCTTTTTCATGGTGGATGCGAAGCGCGTACAACATACTAGAGTAGGGTTGAGTCGTTCTTTTCAATGAGCCGGGTCCTTTGTATTGACTTTTGGTTTCAAATCAATAATATTTTAATTCGATTATCCTTTTAAGTCCCTCAATAAACTTAAAAAATTACAAAATATTTTCTCGAGGTTATACTTGCCTTAAGGTGTGTTTTCTTATGAAAAGCGGAAGAGGGCATTGGTGGCGTGACGAGGAAATGGTTGAAGCCTTAAAACAGGTTCGACGTCAGGCGCCTATCCATAAACCCCAAATATACAATGTAGACTACGACAAAATCTATCTACCTCAGATTGCTTTCCACCCTTTTATCCATTTTCCCTCTCCTTCTAATGGATTTCTCGTTAGAAGGAATCTAAAAGCTATCTCATTATTTAGGCCTTAGCGCAAAAACAGACGTAGCCTTCTGCAGGGCTACGCTTTGGATCCACAAAATCGTGGACAAAGTAGTGGTAGTAGTAGTGGTAGTTCTCTAAACTGCAGAGTGGTCCGTTTGTTTTTGTGCTTAACCCGTTAACGGACAGTGCGTCAAATATATAATCAAGTGTTGTGACACTATATGAATTTTGCAAAGTAGAATAGGAAAATTGCTGAATTTCTTTCGGTATTTTAAAAATGTCGTCTATAGACATTACATCAATGGAAATTAGACATCAATGTCCGTCAACGTGTTAATGTAGATTATAATTTTGTTATATTTTCATTGCTCATGGTTTCAGACTTTGTACTTTGTCTTCAATTTTGCTTTTCTTTTCCCGTTTTTTTAATGTTGTCTGTCTTTTTCACTGTCTTTTTCGGTTTTTTAATGTTGGAATGACAGTATCGCTATGTTGTGTTGGAAATTAGTTGTTAGCACAGTCGGACCAGCGTGATGCTAGAAACACCCTTTTACCGTTTTCTCCGAAGATAAACTTAACACGTTTAAAAGAATACGTTTTATTTTCGTTTCACCTAAATTATAGTATAAATCAATTATTGAGTTAAGTTAAACTACCCGACTGACTCCACAAATCTAGATTTACTCCTTGTCATGAAATGTGTGGACAAAATAAGTCTGCTGCGAGTGACATACGCCTATAGGACTGTGTTTGCGGTAGCCTTGTGGGCCATCACTTGATATGTTCAGCTGCTTGTTTTGGCAGGGGATAGAAAATAGGTATATGAGAGAAGAAACCTAGAGCTGAACATGACTGAGAGAAGACAGGAAAGGGAAAGGTCAATTGAAAGATGGTAAGAACAATGGAAAAACACGAAGAATGTGGCACAGTTGACAAATGTGCTGCTCTCGAACCAAAGTGATGGGGTGGACTGTGGTCACAGGCGACTGGATTATTTCCTAACGCAGGTTGCTCACAGGATACGGGTGTTTTATGGCCTGCCACTCTATGTCCGAAAAGGTTGACACTGATGAATGCCTATACTGTGGACACCCGGACACTGTGACACATACGATGTTAGAGTGCAGCAAATAGATAGTAGAAGATAACAGAATGGAAAGAGAGACAGGTGTAAATTTTTTGACAGTGAGAGAAATTATTGAAAATAAAACAGTTGGAGAGCTATATCCGTGCAGTGATCAAGAAGACAGAAGAGGAATAAAGGAAGCTGTACCAACGTAAAGATAAGAAGGAAATATATTCCAGCACTATCAAATGCACAAATGAAAAAAAAAAGGTATCTTATGAGTTAGATTATCGGTGATATTTTTCTTGATTATGTAAGTGTGTGTAGTGAGTGTCTTCATACACAATTTACACAAACAATTGTTTATAACAAAAATTTTACTTAAAATTCCTTGTTTCCGATAAGGGAGAGGCGCGTGCATACTTTATTCGCGGTGTGCAAGTACTTGGAAAGGGAAACGAGAAACGACCCTGCGCGAGTCGCGGAGAAATATTGCAACTATCTTAAATAATTCATATTGTCAATTGAGATTGTCAAATTGACGTATATTTCATACCTTCTGTCCATAGAAAAAAGTGTTGTGTGATTTGGTAGAATGCGATCTTACCCTTCAAAAAATATGTCGCGTATTTCAGCACCTGGAAAATTGGAAGGATACTACAAATCTGGCCTCCACATAAGTGGTCTGTAGCTTCGACATGATAGGTGTGAAATTTTAAACGTTCTTGCTGTTGATTGGATAGGAAGGGTAGCGTTATCTAGCCTCCACGCTAGGTACACCATAGCCTCCATACGGTACTTCCAATATTTAATATTATTTTATTCAAGTGGACAATAAAGGTAAAACACAAACAACTTTTGTTTCTTAATTATTTATTTATACAATAATGTGACATTTTACATAGAAATATGAGTATTTAATTTTGATTAAATATATGTTTACTTGTTGAATTTATCGGCTGCACACAACAGCTGATCGGCCATTAGACCCAACAACAAAACGCGAAATAAAATGTGTATTTTAAAACTGTTGGATAAACAGTACCTACAATCAGAAAAACTTACCTTTAAAAAGGTACTCGATTATGAAATAACAAAAATATCAAAAAACACGACTGAATATCAGCTTTTTATGGTGACACAAACTAAACACAAACACCAAACATCACATAACCGACCATGACCATATAAAATAAGTGAACGACAACGAACGAACGAACACGAACACAGATTACAGATTCACAGATAGCGCAGATTTGTCAAAAGTCATGTTCCACCAATCACAATGCCGACATCAGCGCCTCTGACTAAACGGAAGGAAAATAAATACGATTACATGTTTTTTATTAGAGTTAGCGGGGCATGCTTCTGTCAATGAAGCAGAAAAATTATATATTGCTCTACAATATTGATATGATATGCAATTATTATATAAAGGTAAATTTAATTAATTGTATTTTGCTTACAGTACTGCATTTTAATAACTAATTTTATTTACTACATACAATTGTTGATGTTTTCATAACATAACCTGAATCTTGTATTTTCTTCTTATTATTTTTTTGGACTATGGCCTTGACAATTATCCAGTAACCAGGACTAATATAATTGGCCAATATAATTAAAAGTGCGAATAATAGTACAGAGCGTAGAAATAGGGGTCGCTTTGCCGAACTTGCACGGTCCCAATACCGTGTGTCCACGGATGGGGTGCCCAAGAGGAAAAATTTTTTTAATTTCAATTTTAGCGAAAAATGTCATTCTTGATTAAAAGTTTTGCTTGTTCTAAAACCTCATAAAACGAAATCAAATTAAGTTTTTTAAAACCTGCTTAATTTTGTAGCCTATTTTATGTAATTCCCTGTAAATTTTTGTACTAAGTTCGAAATCGTAACAATAATCTAGTGTTGCTAACCTACAATGTACCTTAGTATTAGTAACTCTCAACTCCGATAAATAATTTGCGAATTGTCATTTTTTTCGACAATGTTAAGAGTTCAACAAAGAATTAACTGTTGGTTGTTAACATTGTCTTGTCGAAAAAGAATGACAATTAGTAAATTATTTGTCGGAGTTGACATTTACTAAGTAAGCTATTGTAGCTTAGCAACACTAGATTATTGTTAAGATTTCGAACTTGGTGCAAAAATTTATAGGGAATTACATAAAATAGGCTACAAAATTAAGCAGGTTTTAAAAAATTTAAATTTGATTTCGTTTTATGAGGTATTAGAACAAGCAAAACTTTTTATCAACATTTTTCGCTAAAATTTAAAATAAAAAACTTTTTCCCCTTGGGCACCCCATCCGTGGACATACTGTATATTTAAAATAGAGTTAATAAAGTAAATTAACTCCCATTTAAGCTGTATTTTCAAGAAATGAAAATCTCACATGAAACGAAGACAAATTGAGGGAGCCGAAGATGGAGAAAAGCACGACGACGTATGTGGAGAGACCACGTATATCAGATGGACCAGAAACGTATGGCGAAATGGGCGAAGACACAGAAGCTTAACGCAAGAGGCCCATAGAAAGGCCCAAAAACCGATGGTACGAGAGCTGAAGCTCCGGATCGCAGCAGAGACCGTAACAGAAGAAACAGGACATAATCACTCAAAAAAATTTAGTTCGTAATATTGACTAACAGTGATTATTGAATAGTATTTCGTTGTACCAACAACTTAATTTTTTGTTTCAACGAACTTTTAGACATTGACGAATGTATTTGGTTATTATCACAATGATTGAATAATAATTGTGAAAATAACTAGAGTACATTAACAGTGGCGGATCCAGAAATGTTGTTTGGGGGGGGGGGGGTCATGGGTCTTGAGGGTGATTTAATTACCTTTCTCTGAGGCAAGGTCACTTAGTCTTACCAACCCTAGTATACGTGGGTTTACAATTATGGGGGGGGGTCATGACCCCGTGACACCCTCCTGGATCCGCCAGTGTACATTAATCAATAACACTCAATTTATTCAGCCTATAACTTAGTTTCGTATATTTAATAAAAATTGTTAATTCTGACAGCAACTCACTTTCTTGATTTAGTAGATAATAAGCAATTACCTTGGTTTATCGTGACAACGTACTGATTTCATAAAAACAATGTAAAAATATTATTAATATAGAGTAATATATGATTATTGTATAGATGTAAACTGATTGTTGTGACAACGAATGCATTAATCAATCTACTACTGCGTTTAATAACCGCAATCAATGCGTTCATGGTGACAATAAACGTAGTTGTTGAGACAATAAATGTTTTGCTTGACCATTTGAAATATAACGACTTTTCCTTATCGTGATACCCCTAGCTTCTCTGTGTTACCATTGTTTAAAAAAGAATTATTTGTTAAACAATGCTGTTACCTCTGCCGAAGTGCCGAATGATAATTTCATTTCGTTTCCAAGTGTAGTTCGTAGTAGAAGGAAGTTTTCGTGTGTCTATTATCATGAAATTTCGGTCGAATTCTTTTTAAATTTTTTTCGAATCCTGAGAAAATTAATTAGAGTCTTTGAAAATTTAAACGCAGAATAAAATATTACAGTATTATCGAGGGTCTGAAGTCGCTACGAACTTCTACACTCACCTGTCAGAGAAAACGGGCACCCCAAAAAATGGGTCATTTTTAATGTCTTGTATTTCCTAAATCTGATGTCCGATTTAAGTAATTTTTGTAATATGTTATAGCCTTCTTCTTTATCAATATCGCTGTAATAATATTGTTGCTAGACAGGTACATTGTCATTGTATACAGGGTGTACGAATCAAACTGTGTTTTTTTCTTAAATTTTGGAACACCCTGTGGAATGTTCTAGCTTTTATAAAATACTAAAATTAAAACTCAACTATAGCCACAGATTTTCTTAACATTCATAAAGTTAGGCACTTTAACAACTACCCCTGTTTTTCGTCAATACAGGGTGTTTTTCAATAAGCACGGCAAGCTTTAAGGGGTAATTCTGTATTATAAAATAATGACGGTTTGCTTTATAAACTTATGCCCGCAAATACTTCGTTTCTGAGATAGGGGGTGTTGAAATTGTTCTTACAAACTGACGATTTATTTATTGCTCTAAAACGGTTTGTGATATGCAAATGAAATTTGGTAGATTTTAAGAGCTAGTTATTGCGCATTTTTATGCGCATTTTGCGCATACAATGACAATGTACCTGTCTAGCAACAATATTAATACAGCGATATTGATAAAGAATAAGGCTATAACATATTAAAAAAATTACTTAGATCGGACATCAGGTTTAGGAAATACAAGACATTAAAAATTACCCATTTTTTGGGGTGCCCGTTTTCTCTGCCGGTGAGTGTATAATGATTATATTAATAAGTCACAGGGGCGAAAAAGAGAAAATTTAGTATGATTTTTAATTTCAAATATACCATTCAAAAGAAACTTTTTGTTCATTATAAGGGACTTTCAGCCCTCGGTAATAATGTAGTCTTTTATTCTGCGTTTAAATTTTTCTAAAATATTTATTAGTTTTCTCAGAATTAAAAAAAATGAATGTGTTTAAAAAGAATTCGATCGAAATTTTGCACCTGCGCTCTCAAAAAGGATTAAAGTGTTATACATTTTTGGAATCACTATTTCAAAAGATTTTAAATGAGCTGTCACATGATGTACTTTCCCATTAAAAAAAATCAAAGTTATGCCTGTCACCTGAAGAGGGATCGTGTAAAGTTCGAAACATTGATGTTATAATATCATAAGGGTGGGGAGAGTGTAACACTTATAATCAGTGTAATAAATAAGGGGAGTGTAACACTTATTCCAGCGCACTGTATAAGTGAAATCATAATATGATTTCTCATATTATGAGAAATCACACAGTGTAAAGTCCATTAGGTTTAGGACAAAAAAGGGGGATTTAAAAAATTATTATTAATCAATATCATACATTGGGCTAATGCATTCAGTAATTATTAATATAAAATACGTTCATAGTAGGAACGAACGAAACTGATTGTAAGAATGAATAGAATTGCTTGTAAGAATAACCGTATTTATTGTGGGAATGAACGGAATTAATTGTAAGGATAAATACTGTTATTGACACAACGAATAGTCTTCGTCGGTCAATTAACGACGTTGTTGTTTTAAAGAATAATGTTCGTTGACTCAATGAACAGAGTTCGTAATATCAATAAAGTGATATTATGGTATACATAATGAATGTTCATCCATTCAATAAACGTAATACATTGGCTCAACTAACTAAAATAATGAATTGATGAACATCTCTTTTTTATTCCAATAAAACCAAGAATTGGACAAATTTTAATTATTGCGTTTGTTGTCTGAATTAACATTTTTATTGATATTACGTACCTTTTTCGTTGACTGATCCTATTAAAAGAAGACGAAGAAGAATATTTAAAAACCACTATAAATATGGTTTGAAAGTGGTAAATTCGATCACAATGGAAGTGATCCAATAGAATCGTACTGTTTCTTGTGAAAAGATTCTTGAGTGGTTTTCCGAAAGAATCAGAACCGCCTCACCTCTATCACATACTGGAAACTATCTGTTTTTTTGCCGTTGGCCCGTTGGAGGGAGACTGGCGTAATAACGGAAACGTGCCAGAAATACCTAACAGCCGAACATTTATGTCGTTCGAACGAAAAATGATTCGTAGAAGTGCCTAAGGTTTTATCGCTATTGTGTCCCTTTCTGTGCGAGTTTGTTTGGCTTTTTTAATTTTTTACGGACGTTGAATGGAAGTGGTATGGAGATGTGGCGAAAGATACACTTTTTTGCTATTTTTTGAGGCAACGTGCAGCGGAATGAAACTAATTGGTGCATAGTTGTAAAGAATGGTATCATTTAAACCCTGTAATATAGCAAAATTGATATCGCTATGTGGTGTAAAAGTTATAACAGACCAGAAAATCTAATAAAGAAGCTGTGTAAGTAGCAGTTATTAAACAAAAATACTTCCTATACAGGGCAAACGTTGTAGTCCAGGGTAATAAGGTTTTTTCCATGACACTTGAACAATTAGGGTGCTGAAGCGTTTTTTCGACAGGTAATACCTATAGAGCAAATTGTAACTACAGTCCCTGGCCATATTATTATGACCACCTATGAATTTTTACAAAAATCAACTATTCCACTAGGTAAGTTTTGTTAAAAATATTATTTTTAAATTTAGTTTTGTTATGCAATGTTAATGTTATGCATTAACTATAATATATTTAATAATAAACAACAATAAAATATTTGAAATATTACATACATATTTATATTTTTTTAATATTTTGTTGAACTTCTGACCTTAACCAGATGGAAAATATTTGGGAGCTTTTAAAACGATAAATTTCCGATGAAAAGGTCACTACCGAAATTGTTTTGATTAAAAAACTAATATATCATTGAAACCACAATGACAAATTAAAGCCAAAAAAATTTAACTGCATTCATAGTATGCCAAGACGGGTACTATCGGTAATCAAAGTTAGAGGGGGCTCAGCAAAATATTAAAAAAATGCAAATATGTGATATTTTCAAATGGTTTATTGCTGTTTATTATTAAATGTATTATATTTGATAATAAACACCAATAAAACATTTAAAAATATCACATATTTTTATTTTTTCAATATTTTGTTGAGCCCCTTTAACTTTGATTAGCGCTTGTATTCGTCTTGACACACTCTGAATGCAGCTAATTTTTTTTGCTTTAATTTGTTATTGTGATTTCAATGATATATTAGTTATTTAATCAAAACAATTTCGTTAGTGACCTTTTCATCGGAAAATACTTGTTTTAAAAGCTCCCAAATATTTTCCATCTGATTAAGGTCAGAAGTTCAACAAAATGTTAAAAAGTATATAAATATGTAATATTTTCAAATGTTTTATTGGTGTTTATTATTAAATAATAATATGGTTAATATATAACATTAACATTACATCACAAAATTTAATTTAAAAATCATATTTTAAATAAAACGTACCTAGTGGAATAGTTGATTTTTGTAAAAATTCACAGGTGGTCATAATAATATGGCCTGGGACTGTATTTCCTGCGTAGGATCTGGCGGCCATTTTTATTCATAAACAATTAAATGTCAAAAAATGACATTTTTCACTTTTTTTCAAATCAATGGAAAACAGCGAATCTTATGGTTTTTTTAGTACAAATATCTTCGAGATTATGAAAAAAGCTTTAAAATGACGTACTACAAAGTTTGATATACTCATTTATTGTTAATATAATTGCGAAAAAAGGTCGGAATTACAAAAAAAAATAATTTTCGCAATAACTGTTGGAAAAATTAGTGTACAGCTTTGAAATTTTTGTCAAATAAGAGTTCTTTGGTGCTTAATGTGTGATAAAAATTTCAAGGCGATTCATTCAATTGTTTAAATTTTATTCAAATTGTTTATACCAGAGAGAATTTTTTTTGCAATAACATAAGTCAGAAGAAAATGACGTTAGAACCATTCCAGAGGTGTCAAATGAAAGAGCATGAGCTATATTTTCAATTTGTTTTAAAAAAAGTGAATAAAAAATGCATTTATTAGTAATAAATAATTATGCAAAAGTATCGTAAATCCTTCCTTATAAACTTTTTATTTTGTTACACAGTGCGTCCATAAAGTAACGCATAAATTCGTTATTTCGTAAACCGGCGACTTTAAGGAAAAATCCCGAAACAGGTCGATTTTTATTTTAAATTACGATTTTTTGGCGTATATATCATACTAGTGACGTCATCCATCTGGGCGTGATGACGTAATCGATGATTTTTTTAAATGGGAACAGTGGTCATGTGATAGCTCTTTTGAAAGGGTATTGAATTCTCTATCCAATGATATAAACATTAACATAATTATTTATACACGGTGTTCAAAAAACATTTTTTTAATTAAAATAAGTGAGACAAAAAAAAAGAATACATGTAATTTATTTTAATTCAAAATGCATTTTACTACTGTCAGTAAAGAGAAAAACATTTTATTTGACAAATAAACATTGATTTTCGTTTAAACGAAATGTTCAAACTTCCAAGAGACAGGTGGGTGGCAGCTTTAACATTGAATTTAAGCGAAAAACAATATTTATTTGTCAAATAAACATTTATTTCGTGTTTTTTGACAACAGTAAAACGTATTTTAAATTAAATAAATTACATACATTCTTCTTTTTGTCTCCATTATTTTAATTAAAAAAAAATGTTTTTTGAACACCTTGTGTAAATAAATATGTTAATGTTTATATTACTGAATAGAGAATTGAATACCCTTTCAAATGAACTATCACATGACCACTATTCTTATTTTAAAAAACATCGATTACGTCATCATGCCCAGATGCATGTCGTCACTAGTATGATATATATGCCAAAAAATCGGAGTTTAAAAATAAAAATCCACCTGTTTCGGAATTTTTCCCTAACATCGCCGGTTTACGAAATAATGAATTTATGCGTTACTTTATGGACGCACTGTATAAGAAATTATACATATTTATTACAATTTTTTATCAATTATGATATAGATAACATTACTTGGGAGTTGTACACTTAAAACAGGGTAAAAAAGTTAATTTTTTTGAAAAAAGTTATTCAAAAAGTTTATTAAGAAAAATTGACGATATTTTGCATAATTATTTATTACTAATAAATGCATTTTTTATTCATTTTTTTAAACCATGTTGAAAATGTAGCTCATGCTCTTTCATGTGACACCTGTGGAATGGTTCTAATGTCATTTTTTTCTGACTTATGTTATTGCAAAAAAAATGCTCTCTGGGATAAACAATTGGAATAAAATTTAAACAATTCATTGAATCGCTTTGAAATTTTTATCGCATATTAAGCACCAAAGAACCCTCATTTTACAAAATTTTCAAAGCTGTACACTAAATTTTACAACAGTTATTAAGAAAATATTTTTTTGCAATTTCGACCTTTTTTCACAATTATATTAACAATAAATGAGTATATCAAACTTTATAATACATCATTTTAAAGCTTTTTCCATAATCTCGAAGATATTTGTACTAAAAAATCATAAGTTGCACTATTTTCCGTTGATTTAAAAAAAAAAGGGGAAAATGCCATTTTTGACAGTTAATTGCTTATAAATAAAAATGGCCGCCAGATCCTACGCACGAAATAGTTCTATTTTGTTCCTATAGGTATTACCTGTCGAAAAAACGCGTCAGTATCCTGGCTGCTGTAGTGTCACGAACAGGGTGTATTTTTGTCTTGTTACCCTGGCCTATTGAATGGGTCAAACCGAATCCAAAATACAACGCATTAGCGAAGTTTAATTACTAAATAAACGATACAATATGGCGTTACAGTCAAAGAATTTTAAGGCGGCCGCACACCAAAGAAACATGAAACGTGAAACACGTTTCATGAAATTAAAACACTGCTAAACAAATAGAAATCCGGCCACCAATGAAACGAGTGTGATACATGCGCGAGAAACATTTTTAACTTCTTGAAACGTGTTTCATGAAAAAGAGTGGAGTTTTATTTTTCGGTTTAAGGTTCATTTTTTTTTTTGACAATTAATTACGTGTGTAAAGCCGGACGCACATCAATAAAAATTTATGTTGTACGTTGTATTTGACCCAAGTTGGCTCGTGTGCGTTGAAATTTTTGTTGATGTGGACTGTGCGCCGCAAGGATTTATGCAAAAATATTTTCGTGACAAACAACACACGCTATCCATCGTGCTGTCGGTTTTTCAGTCGACTTCAAAGAAATGTTCGCCGCACAGCGATGTTAGTGTGGACTTGATTATCCACTTGTCGCTAAGTTAATTCGGAGGTACAACACACAAAATAAATATTTACGTCGTAAAAATACTTGACCAGATTTAAATTTGTGCCGCAAATATTTTTTCTGTATTTTAAGATATAACACACACATAAATTTTTATTGATGTAAATCCGGCTTAAGATGAATACCGACCAAGAATTTAATACATATTGCATTAGTTTCTGAGGTACGGCAGAACGAAGAGTTATATAATTATAACCTGGAGACTCTGGAGAGGTATTCGAATAGGCAATACCAAGAAAATACCTGGCAAAATGTTTATAGTTTATATCATTATACGGATGCATCCAGTAACATAGATATACCGGGTGGTAAATTGGAATACGGGCCATAGGAAACTCAATGTAAAATTCTAAACTGTTGAATTCCTGCTTCCCTAATTATTTTACATCAAAAGTCATAAGAAACTATTTGTAGAGGATTGAAATCTGTATTGAAAACAACTGTTAAAATTGTTCTACGAAGAATAATTATTAAAAAATTTGTAAAAATATAGTACAATTTTCAGAGTAATACGCCAAAGTTAGGCCACACATAGTCCATTAAGTGTATAAGGTTGCATTTGGTGACAATGAAGTTATTATATTAACAATTTGAACTGTCAATTTTTTATTTATTTTATCATTTATTGTTTAAAACACAAAAAAGTTGATAAGATACCTTCAGTTAAGAAGAAAGTATTAATAATAAAGATATTTTCTTCAGTCAATAGTGTACGCACTGTCAGTCAAATAGTAACGTGTGGTCTAACATGCCCACACATACCTACAGCGGTAAATACATTACATTTTTCAAAATTTTGGAATGTGTTTAAATCGTAGAACAATTGTAACTTTTGTTTTTAATACGTATTTTAATCCTCTACAAATAAGTTTTCATGACTTTTCATGTAAAATAATTAAGAAAGCAGGAATTCAGCAATTTAGAATTTTACATTGAGTTTCCTATGGCCCGTTTTACGATTCCCCACCCTGTATATGTCAATCAAGATATATATGCGTGTTTTATTGACAATAATAAAGCATTCAACAAAGTACGACATGAACAATTATTAATGCATGTCCTGGAATCAAAGAAGCTGGACTACAATGACCTCAGGATTATATCGAATTTATACTATAAACAACGAGCAAAAGTACGTGTTAACTATCAGTTGTCAGAGAAAATTGAAATCAGACGTGGAATGAGACAGGGATGCGTGTTGTCGCAAATTCTTTTTAATGCCTACTCGGAAGAGATCTTGAAAAAAGCTCTTGAGGGTGAAAAAGCTGGAATAAAGGTAAATAGATTTCCCATTAACAACATTAGATATGCGGATGACACTGTCACCTTACCTGAAAATATTGGGGATCTTCAGAGACTGGTGACAAGAATAGCAGGCTTTGGACAAGAATACGGGCTAACAATGAATGTCAAGAAGACAAAGTTTATGAGAATATCGAGAACTCAAACAAATAACAAAAATCTCTTCAAAAACGGATCCAACATCAAACAAGTCGACCAATATGCATACCTCGGAACCATGATCAACTCCACAGGAGATTACTTACAGGAAATCAAAATCAGAATAGAAAAGGCGAGCAAATTTTAACAAAACGAGAAAAGTGCTCTGAACAAGAGATTTGAAGTTGGAGCTAAGAGTTAGGTTGCCTAGGTGCTACGTTTTCTCGACTTTGTTTAGGGAATGGAAGTTTGGACCATGAATGCTGCATCAATGAAACAACTAGAATCATTCGTGCTGTGGGTGTACAGAATAATTCTGAAAATATCATGGACAGAATACGTCACAAACAAAGAGGTTCTGAAAAAGATGAATAAAGAAATGGAAATCCTAAATACCATGAAAACAAGGAAATTGGAATATCTCGGGCATATTACACGTGGAGAGAGGTACAGCTTGCTCCAATTGATTATGCAGGAAAAGATTCAAGGAAAGAGAAGCATAGGGAGATGCAGAATATCGTGGCTGCGCAACCTGAGAGAATGGTACGGATGTACATCAAATGAACTTTTCAGGTTTTTTTAGTCCAGAAGATCCAGTAACGTTTTTTTTCGTAGTTTCTCTCCTTTCGATGGTATTTCGTCATGGCATTACGTTGCACAACATGCCGCGAATACAGGACATACAACAAACCTGAACCAGGCAACACGTCACAAACAAAGAGGTTCTGAAAAAGATGAATAAAGAAATGGAAATCCTAAATACCATCAAAACAAGAAAATAGGAATATCTCGGACATATTACACGTGGAGAGAGATACGGCTTGCCCCAATTGATTATGCAGGAAAAGATTCAAGGAAAGAGAAGCATAGGGAGACGCAGAATATCGTGGCTGCGCAACCTGAGAGAGTGGTACGAATGTACAACAAATGAACTTTTCAGAGCAGCCGTCTTTAAAATACGAATAGCTATGATGATTGCCGACCTCAGCCGCGGAGATAGCACTTAAAGAAGATCCAGTAACATTTTTTTCGTAGATACTTTCTCTCCTTTCGCTGGCATTTCGTCATGGCATTACGTTATCCCTTGCACAACATGTCGCGAATACAGGACATACAACAAACCTGAACGAGGCGACGATGTTAGCTAACATAGAAATCAAAAGGAAACGTGAAATCAGAGAATCGATAGAAATGGAAAAAAATCCCAACAGTCTAAACCAAAGAGATGGTACTCAACGGCTTCTTACAACATGGAAAACGGTACGGAAGAACAAGATCAAAATAAATCAGGCCACGACATCGACTATCACCTCTCCTGCCCCTCTAATTTATACAGGGCCAATAACAAGAACCAGGAACCGCGCGTTCGGGAGAAGCTAATCACAATCGACTAGGTATACAGGGTGTCCCGGAAAATAGTGCGTTCCTTAAAGGTGTGGGTAGAATGCACCATTTAAAAGAAAACTTTCTTATAAATTTTTTTTCTAAAGTCATCTGTTGCCCCAAAAAATTAAAATAATGTCTTTTGCTAAAATTTACATTTGGCAACATGGCAGTTTTATTTATTTTGACACAGCGAAGATAAAAATATACAATTTGTAAACACAAACAGTCATATTCATTATCACATTAACCCCAGAATAGGTACATCGTATTGTTGTGATATTGTCATGATTTCGATCGCGAGTATCATGATATTATGTTAATTACGTTTAGTGCAAGATTTAAAGCAAGGCTATTTACCTCGAAGAAAAACAAAATCTTCAGAGAACCCGAATTTCTGTGTAAAGTGTTGTGCAGATAAAGTTTAATTTACGAATGGTGTGTGTAACTTTCATGATTGCCAATAGTATGAATTTGTGGGCTAGGATTATTTATAATCATCTGATTGAACCATTCGAACTTCCCAGAAGATTGAATGGAGAAATGTACTCAAATGTTTTGTAACATGTTCTATCGATACTTCTTGAAGACGTAGCTTTATTGTAATAAAAAATTTTCACTAGTAATACCACTAGAGGTCAAATTATTTCCGGAAATTTTTTTGAGATCATGAATATTTTGAAAATTTCCCGAGTCGCAGACGAGGGAAATTTTCTAAAAATATTGATGATCAAAAAAAAATTTCCGGATATTAATTTGACTCTGCGTGGTATTCGGTAAGAAAATTCCACACCAAATTTGCATTTGAAAATCCAAAGCTGCATGAACAGATTAATAGCGCGCCATAGCTTTGTCAGCAATTATTTAGGCTTTCAAATTCGTAATTTCTACTCATTGTAGTTGCATGGGAATACCATTTCAAGATAGAAAATAGTATATTCTTCAATTTTACATAAGTTTTGAGTAACTACAAGTGATAGAAAATGAATCAAAAGTAAATTATGTAAACAAATAAAAACCAGTCTGTCAAAAATGTTCTGTTATTGTAAACGTCAAAAAATTTCCACTATAATTCGCTGTTGGGTACCCCACGAGCAAAAAATTTCCGATAAAATACCTCCGTTGCCATGGTGATCTGTCAAAATAACGTATTTTGATTGGTTCAAAATTACAGGTGTGGAATTTTCATAAGTTAAAACACTATACAAACCTTATTTATTAGATATTAAATAAACACAAATATTATGCTGTTTTTCTATCACTGTTATCAGTATTTTATCAATACATATTGTGCCTATGGTCGATGATTCATGATAGTTGAGTTACAGTAAAATTATTTTAACACAGAAGAAGGAACGCAGCGTTGCCGGCTGTATTGTCTTTTCTGTGGACATTAATCGAATGCATTAAAAGCAATAAACTATTTTTTTTGAAAACGGTTGACTTTACAAAAAAATTTTATCAGACTTCTTTGCTCTAAATGGTACACTTAACCCATACCTAGAAGGAACACATTATTTTCCGGGACACCCTGTATAAGTGACCTAATAGCGAATAAAAATTCAGTTTACTTCAAGCAGCAGCGAGAAGTGGAACTACCTGACTTGACAATGGCAAGTGTAATCTTGCTGGGACGTAAAAATTATGGTTTTTCTAAAAACCAAAATTATTCAACGCGGAATCAAATCCGAAAAGCCACAGAAAATTTTAATTTTAATATAAAATCTAAGTGTTTGGATAAATGATTGTATAATCGAAGCCGAAAAAACTTAAAAAAAAAAAAATAAAATCCTAGTGCGCATGGCAGTCAAACGAGTACGCGGATTTGTCCGATTACTGAAATGATCATCACAAAACCGTCACTGGACGATCACAATCTTTGTTGTAACACAAAGATCTTTTTGTTGAAACGTATTTTGTTTACTGCGCAAGAGCCTGACCGTTACGTGACAGTTTTTCATTCTGTTGGAACAAACCACATGTGACCTTTAAAGAAAGACATTGTTATTTCATCGATGTGGTTACTGTTTCGCCGCACAATTAAGTTTCCTTCTGGGTGATTTCCATCATCTCCCGTCGGCCCTTAATTGGATATATGTACTCTGGGTACTTTATCAAAAGCCATAATACCAGAAATATACGTGGCACGTCGGTTTACAATAAATTAGCACTTATAAACCGCAACGTTCGTTAAATCCTCGGTATACTCACAAACATTAAAGCAGATGCCCGCTACAAACACGACCATTAGCTTAAAGTTTCATATTGCGGCCTTGCCTCGCTCGGATATTGTGTTTGAACAAGATTGTGCAACAAGCTCGCGAAAAATAAAAAAAAGTTCTTACTTAGTGGCTATTTGGAGTTGCGAGTTTAGTTTTGCAGTTTAAACAAGCGCGAAATTAGCTGCTAACCGTATACACTTGACGGCGAAGATAGATAAATCTTTAGAGTTTTATACTGCGAGCATACACTGTATTTGCAATTATGGAAACAATTTTCAAAAGTAAATTCAAGTTCCGTAATACAACTTTTTATAGATTGGAGTATTTAGTGAAAACTTCAACAAAGCTACATTACATTCACGGAGAGCTATGAGCACTGCAGATAGCTTTTTAAACGTAAGATTATTAGTAAGGAGATTTTAAACGTAAAAAAATGGACGGCATAATTTTAGGTTACGAATGTGTGAGTCTCGACGATGTAAAACTACTCTAAGGCCGTCCGCACATGGGTCGACGTTCGAAGTAAAGTTGACACCATCTATCTATCGCCCGTCGGCAAATTCAAACAAAAATGTAACTTGCAGACAGTCTTTTACCACCTTTAGTCCAGACAAATTAATATATGTACATAATATATTTTTACCACTAAAAATGAGATGTTTTAACCAAACATTGCTTCAAATATAATGTGCAGAATAATTTTGAATTACATTCCGCTAATGAACTTGCTTTTTTGTCCTTAAAAGTAGAAAAAAAGTTTCAATAATTATATTGCTTAATATCTAAATATAATCGTTTAACAATTTTAACTGTACTAATGCCCAAATATCAGATTTTCAAGTGTTAGATTGATTGATTTACGATGAGTAACCGGATTGTAAAAACACCAGCATGTGCCTTATCTGGGACTGGGGATTAGGGCCTGCAAATTTTTAGTTTAGTTGTATCTTTGCAACGAGCTTGTTTATTGATAGATGTGAATTATTGTGCATTGCTCCAATTTTAAGTTGTGTTGAAATTTTGTTGAGTAGTTATAATAATTGTAGTATTTTTTTGTTGTTTGTTTGAAACTGTCTATGTGTGTATAAAGAAAATATTTAGACCATGGGAAAAATCACCTACAGTTTTTCGTGCATGGGAGCAAGAGAACCCAAGTAGTAGTAGAGAAAGTGTAGTAGTCAACAATCTTTTAAGTGTAAGTGATACAAAAACAATGACACTGAGACTGTAACTGTAGAAAAGTGTTTAAGTCTTCCAAAGAAAAGGATTGTTTTGAATGAACAATCTAAGAGAATTTGTATGAACGTTTACAAAAATCTTCAAAATGATCCTGAAAATAGTTGTAAAGGCAGTATTATAAGAAAAGCGGCATTTCTAACAGGAATTCCTTATTTTACCATGCGCGACATCGTAAAAAGTGGTGTTAAAAAGAAAAAAAAAAAGATCGGATGCTGGAAAACCTAAACAAATTAATATCGTGACTGCTAAATGTTTAAGGAATTTGGTTTACGAGGAATACAAACAAAATGTAATACCAACAATTGACATTATATACATCAAGCTTGTTGCGATGGGAAGAAGCTGCCCTAAAACCACTTTACGTAGACAGCTGAAAAAACTTGGATTCCAATACAAAATCGTTAATAAACGGGTGGCTATTATGGAAAGTAAGAGGATAGTACACTGGAGTTTAGATTATTTAGAAAAAATTCAAAAATATCGAGATCAACAGTTATACCGCTAGCAAGGGTTGGACTGATGGTTCACGTAGGTGCCAGTTGAAAGGCATACCTCCGAATAAAGGTTCTCGGATGATTATTGTGCACTGTGGATCTGCAAATGTTTGGGTGCCAAATGGGTTAATGCTTTGCGGAAAAAAAATAGAAAAATGTAGTATAGATCATCATCAGAATATGAATTCTACTATATTCGAAGAGTGGTTTAAAAATACACTACTTCCCAATATAACACCGGGCAGTGTGATAGTTATGGACAATGCAAGCTACCACTCAAGGCTTCTCAAAAAAATTCCTAACAGTTCGTCTTCAAAACAGGAACTAAAAGATTTCCTCTCGGATAATGATTTGTATTTTGAAGACAACTAAAATAAGAAACAGTTACTTGAAGTGCCTCGTACCAAAACTTATAAGAAACAATATACAGTGCTAGTCAAAAGTCCGTACCCCCCCTCGTATCTTTTGAACGGTTATACATATAATAGTGAAATTTGGAGGGAGGAAATAAACAGACGTACGCTTCTTAACTAGTCATGACAGGTGACGTAATAGTGACAGATGACTTTACAGCGCCACTGTGACAGATCATTTTAAATGGGACCTTATGGCAAGTGACACCTCATTTGGAAGGTATTGATAATACCTATTCAGTCATACTAATTTTTTTGGGTTTAATTTGATTTTGATTTTGGTGAATAAATGAAATAAATATAACTTTGTAGTTTCGCATTTAATTATTAAAAATTCAAATGTCCGCCCATGGTTATTTTGTCAAAAAAGTTGACATTTTTCAGCTCTCTAGTAGTTTTTACGTCAACCTTTTTGACAAGTAACCATAGGCGGAGGTTTGAATTTTTATTAATTAAATGCGAAACTACAATTTTATATTATTTCATTTATTCATACAAATGAGTTTAAACTCAAACAAAATTAGTATAGCTGAATGGGTATTTTCAATACCTATCAAACGAGGTATCGCTTACCATAGGGTACCATTTAAAATTATCTGTCACAGTGGCGCTGTAAAGTCATCTGTCACTTTAAAAATAAAAAAAAAATATAAAAAAAAAAAAATATCTGTAATCCCATCAGGAAAAAACGACCTGGATTAGTCACTAGAGGCCAGGTCATATGTATAAATAATAAATAAAAAAAAAAAAAAAAAAAAAAAATGTCACTTTTACGTCACCCGTCATGACTAGTTAAGAAGCATACGTCAGTTCATGTCCTTCCTCCAAATTTCACTATTATAAGTATAACCGTTCAAAAGTTACGAGGGGGGTACGGACTTTTGACTAGCACTGTATATTGGACACTATTGCAATACAATATGGCCATACTGTTTTGAGGTTACCACCTTATTTTTGCATATTCAATCCTATCGAACTTATTTGGGGACAAGTAAAAAAACGGATTCGGAGGAAAAATAGTTTTCCAAAATTTGACGCGAAAGTGGTCGATTTAATTCGATATGAACTATCACAGATTACAAGTGCCGACTGGAAAGAAGCAGTAAACCATTTAGTGAAAGTAGAAGATGAGTACATATTCTTTAACAAAAATCCGCAAAGATACCGAATCAGCACAACCAGACACAGGTAGCATTAAATCCGGACCTCGGAAGTGTCACAGGTTTTCGAAGCGGACCCCCAGGGAAACTAAATGGTGACCCCTGCTATACACCACTGGTGGCTCCATCGATAGGAGAGAAATAACGTCGTCCCTTATACAACACGTCTCAAATACAGGATATACATAAATTTAAACCAAGGTACGATGCTAGATACTAGCTATCATTGAAATGAAAGGAAAACTTAGAATCCTAGGAGCAATAGAAATTGGAAAAAAATCCCAACGGTCTCAAAGAGATGATGCTCGAAGTCTTACAAAGACATGGAAAACGGTGTTAAAGAACAAAATAAAATAAATCAGTCAACGAGGTCGACGGTTAGGACTCCACTTACCTGTAAATGTCAATGACTATAGTGGCAATCAGAATGGAACGGGAATATTGGGATTAAGTGTCTATTGTCCATAATTAATTAAATGTATAATAAATACGACTTCAATCTGACTACATTATACTTTATTTACTGGTATTCATATAACACTGAAATTCATTATAACAATAGTAGCAACTTAGCCCAACAGCATGTCGCAACCGCCTTTAAATTAATAAATACTAACGATAATAATAATTATAAATATCACGGGAGGTTTACTTATATACACATTAAACTATTGCTAAATTACGCACTCCTTCGGTAACGGTCAATCGAGTTCATATTTACATTGATTATTGACTTTGAATGAGGTTTAAATATATTGTATGTATACAGTGTCATAATATCACTACAAGAAGAAGCGCTGCCAAGGACCGGCCGGGACAAGTGCGACAAGATCGACTATTTACGTAAACGCTTTGACCGGGAAGTTTAACTATCTCAACCATCCCATCTGTTGGTCAACAATCACATAGTCAATTCCCCAGAAGGGAAAGCCGAAGCATTCAGAAATTCGCTTCAAAACAATTTTCAAACTCCAGATAACCCGAACTTTGATCGCATATTTAAATTCAACACATAATACATTGTAAATGTTACTCTCAACCACTACATTCCAGTCTATGATCCTATCATGGACCCCCTCACAGACAGGGAAAGGGAGAGCTTTTGCCAAATCGGCAAAAACAGCGCTCCCGGACCTGATGGCATCAACCGAAGGTGCCTCAAAAAACTTCCAGAGAGTATCATTCCTCTTCTAACTAAAATATTCAATGCATGTCTCAAAAACAGCCACTTTCCTACTCCTTGGAAGGTGGCCAACACCATCATGCTTTTAAAAAAAGGCAAACCCCCAACCGATGTGGAATCCTATAGACCAATTTCATTAATCAATACTCTGGGTAAAGTTCTTGAGCTAATCCTAAAAGAGAGGCTCAATGACTTTCTCGAAAACCACAATATCATACCAAAATTCCAATACGGATTCCAGTCAGGTAAATCTACTAAACATGCATTAATAAATTTCACTACCAAAGTTACTCAAACCATCAACGATGGTTCATTCGCCATAGCCACATTTCTGGATGTGCAGAAGGCTTTCGACCAGGTCTGGCACGACGGGCTTGTTCGGAAACTTCTGGACATCGGGCTACCATTGCAATTTACCAAAATTGTACACTCCTACCTCCACAACCGTACTGTCAGAGTTAAAATAGGCGATCAAAGGTCCACCCCCTTCACTCCACAAGCTGGAGTTCCCCAGGGTTCAGTCCTAGCACCGCTGTTGTACATCATCTACAACAGCGACATCACTAACCAAAATATCCCAGGTACTCGGCTGTTTCTCTATGCAGACGACACGACTCTGCTCTCAACAACCTCTCGATACAACCCAAGACTCCTCTTCAGAAGAGCCCAGGCTCTGTTGGACGGCGTCGGCGAATGGTGTTGTAAGTGGAGAGTCACGCTGAACGCGAACAAAACAACAACAATTGTGTTTCGCGCTCCTTCTGTGTCAAATAGAATCATACGCAATGAAGACGACCAATATCCACTGAGACTGTTGGGAGAAAGGCTTGTTGTTAGCCCGACTGCGAACTATTTGGGAGTACTGTTTACCAGGACTCTCAACTGGGACGCAGATCTAAAGGCAACTTTAGATAGGGTAAGGAACAGGGCCAGACTTCTCAACGCTCTCTCGGGAAAAATTGGCAAGACACACAAGAAGACTCTCATTCACACTTACAAGACCTTTATTCGACCCGTCATGGAGTACAAATCATGTATCTACTCTCTTTGTTCAAGACAAAAACAAGAGAGGTTGTTGAGAACAGAACGTAGAATCTTGCGTAGATGTAACTATGAGCACTGGCGATATCCCTCAAACGAAATCCATAACATCTCGAACAGCCCCAAAATCACCGAGAGAATAAACTCTCTGAACAGGAACTTCACAATCAAAGTAATCAACGGCCCCCCTTCCGACACACAAGAATCTCTCAAATGTTCCTGTTCATCTTCCGGCCACGTACTCCACCGAAAGCCCAAACGCAAAAAGATTCATGTACCGTCCGCTCTAATGCAAACATGCATTGACGAACTCCCGGTGGAGTACGAAAACATCCTTGAGGCTACCCCGTTAGCCTACCGTACCCACCTCTAACATTTCCTCTTCCCTACCCCGAACAGGGAGAAGTTGGTTTTTTGCGGTTTCCCAACTTCATTGCACAATTATACCTGTTCGTCCCAAGAAAATAGCCGCAACTATTTTCTCCACTCGAACGCACACTGTCCACGCTGCGCTCAAAGCCACCTCCTGACCGCCGACGAGGGACGCAGGTTCGCCTGTCGTTGGACAATGGTTTCTAGGGAGACTGGTCGAGAGCAAAGCACGTACAGTACACGTAAATGTCTATGGAACCAACAACAATCCATCAAACTTTCTTCTCTGTTGACTTCTTAGCCTTCTGGACACCACCGTCCGGCATAACCCAGGACCCAAGAACACCAGGACACGGCGCTTGCCCCAGTGTGTTTTTCGGACTGTTTGCTTTTACTGCCAACACAATACATTCACCTCAAACCCTGAAGAGGACAAAATCCTAAACGGGGAAGCACATTGAACGCATTTCTTCTAAACATTATCTAGACAAGCAAATCAAACAATGTGGCTGGCCGGGAAGTTTACTTCAAGATTCAGCAAGAAATTTTACTGTCCGATTTTACAATCGCAAGTGCGGACTTGCCGAAACGTTGTGAAAGCGGTTTTTCTCAAAACCAAAGTTATTTGATGCGGAGTCAAACAATGAAAACCACAGAAAGAATATATAAATACCTTTTTAAGATTCTGCATGTCGAATGTATATTTAAATAAAAAAAATTACTCCTAAAAATAGGTAACTTTTCTCCACTTGTAAGATAAAAAACAACTCTTATTTACCTTCCTTGTTTTAAGTTTTCGTTTGGCCATTAACTAAATACCAAACCGATTTATTCTCCATCCACCGCAAACTTTCTAACTAGTCCTCTAAAAAGGATTTAGGCAAATCTGCCAAACAACATTAAATAACTTGTTTGTGCGAACATTAATCTGAACCCAAAGGCCAAGCAGCAGCGTCAGTGGTGAAATTACTCCCATATCCCATCGCCATCGCCATCGCCAATTTTACGGCCAACCACTATTCTAAATTCTTAATTTATTAATTTCACGGTACGCCTACTATTTAATCTAGTAAATGGCGTTCTTGTTTGAGCTTTAACGTCATTATCCTTGGGGGTCCCCCGAAAACTTTTGAACCCTTCAATTAAATTGCTGAAAAGATACACTCAAGAATAAAAAAGTTATTTGGACGAAATAAAATGCTACAGTTTTATTATATTGTAAGTATTGCGAGTCGAGTTAATTATTAGGCAATTGCATAATGTAAAAAGCAGAAAAAAAATTAGTCTAGATATTGACTGCTCTTAATATTATTTTTTTCAAATTTTATTTTTTTTTATTTACAAACTCGCATGGGTTGGGATCTCGTGTCATCGGATGCCCATGAACACAAATTATTCCTGAAGAAAAAATTCTCAGACAAATAATCCCCGGACAAAAAATCCCCACAAAAAATCCCCCGACAAAAAATCCCCACAAAAAATCCGGGACAAATAATCCGGACAAATTTTTTGGACAAAATATCCTCACAAGAAATTCCGGACAAAAAATCTCCAAGAAATAATATTTGCTATCGAATAGCTGTCTAAAAGTTTTTCCGTGAATGCAAACGACTCAAATGTTTTTCAGCCTCAGTGCATGAGAGTTATACCAATCGCCATGAAACCGATTTTCGGCACGAACATAATGATTAGCAATTAAAATTAAGCATGAATTTTAATTTCGATTACCAAATTTCGAATTCCAATTCCATACCAATAACTTCAAATTTTACATGAAAAAAAGTGAGTTTTTTCAAAAATCGTGGAAGATATGGCAATGAGCTAAGGCTGTGGGAATCATATTGTAATTATTCGCTTAAATATTTTGCTCACTCTGCTTTGCATAACTATGTTTAAAACATTGCCTATTTTGTCTAAAAAAATTGTGGAGATTATTTGTCCGCGAGATTTTGTGGGGATTATTTGTCCGAGGATTTTTTGTGGGGATTTTTTGTCCGGGGATTATTTGTCCGGGGATTATTTGTCCGGGGATTATTTGTCTGGGAATTTTTTGTCCAGTGATTATTTGTGGGGATTTTTGTTCTGAATTATTTGTCCGGGGATTATTTGTCTGGGGTTTTTTGTCCAGGGATAATTTGTGGGGATTTTTTTTCTGGAATTATTTGTCCAGGGATTATTTGTCTGGGGATTTTTTGTCCAGGGATAAGTTGTGGGGATTTTTTGTTCGATATTATTTGTCCGGGTATTATTTGTCTGGGGATTTTTTGTCTAGGGATAATTTGTGGGGATTTTTTGTGGGGATTTTTTGTCTGGGATTATTCGTCCGGGGATTATTTGTCCTAGCTTCATAATCAAGCAATAGTCGCGTGATGATCACCTGAGAAAAGCGATTGGTGGAACTATCAAAACATGGTTGAAATGTTGGTTTTATCGCAAGTAATGTCACCCTTTTTTGTTCCATCTGCTATTGAATATGTCAACTCTTTTGTCGTAGATATATGATTTGCGCTAAAGTCCTTACATAGATCTGGCGCTAGAGTTTCTGCATAGATCTCGATAGTTGCCTCCTCTTAACACCTTCTAGTACATATTTGTCTGCGAGATCGTTTGCCGTGGTTTGAATATGAGATGTCACCCACAGGAAAGCAATGTTTCTGTGATTTATAGTGTGCAATTCTGGTCTAATAAGTTTGGCTACAGAATATAATGAATATACTAAATAGAATAGATTAAAAACTCGTCTCCTAGAGTTTTATGGAGATTCGATACACAATCAGTTCGTCCTGGGCACCAGGTTCCTAAGAGATCATCACCGACATAATATTCGTATTCAGCATTCCCAAAAAAATAAAACAAACGTTGGTACAGTATTAGAAATCACGCAGTATTAATGATAAAGCAAATTATTGAGAAATCATCAGCGAACAATAGAACTACTTTTCTATGTCTGATCGACCGAAAATTTCACTCGGATATTATAAAAAAATTTAGGAAACTTCTAGCGAAAAAACAAGATAGAAATAATGACTAGGAATCCACCAGAAGTAATTTAAAAATCGCTGGCGTCAACATTGTACAAAATCATGAAAATAAAATGGATATAGAAAGAGGTAAATTGCCAAATCTTGACAACCTTCTGTAAAGGATCAATGGGACAATCAATAACCAGAAATGATTACAAGGAGAAAGAAGAAAAATAAGGGATATTAAAGTGAAATAAAGTTTTCACGAATTTATTAAAATTCACGTCACAGGCTTGATGTTTTATAAAATGTCCCTGTGTGGATAAATATGAATAAATAATTATTATGACCTACTTGGTTGTAAAACAAACTATGTACGCTATTGATTTTCCCGCCAACTATAAGGCTGATTTATTAGTTACCATAATTCACCAAAATTACCTCGCTTCTACTCTCAAGCAGAGTTAAACAATATGAAAAATGCCGAACTGCATATACCTATTTACTACACTAGATATGAAAACATATGGTTGACAAAAGAGTACAAATTAATAGCAATGAAGGTCCTAGAAAGAGTAAGAGAAAAATTCAATCGTTATTAGCACTGTCAAATATGTATTTGAATTATTGGTGGACTAAAATTTTGTATATTGAAACCTTTGTTCCTTTGGTTATTACACAATTTTTAAACGAAAAAATCGAATGTGGTGTGAAGTAGAAAATCCGATATATTATGGACATTTTACTCGTAAACTGACTTTAGCACGATAGAATCAAAACAAATTTATGCATTTTCAAACTACTTGACTGCTTTCATCTTATATTTTTTGTTTTTTAATCCAACCTATTAAGAAATGGTCTCAAATAAGACTAAAATTAGCTGTTATAATGACGAGCTACACGTAGGAGCTAATTATAAAAGGTACAAGCGACGCGATAAGTGACAAATTATTACATAAATCAACGTGGAATGAAGTAAACACTTCTGTTGTATGTAGGCATATATGAATTTATTAAAAATCCGTAAAATTTATCCACGAAAGAGTGGAAGTACAAAACGTTTTCGGTCAGACTGACCATCATCAGTGTAAACCTGGAAATAAGTTAAAGAGCAAAAGGGTGAAATTTTGACAGTTGAAAGATTTTAAGGAAATGTGGTTACTTACGTCCAGTCTACAAGTAATTGAAACTAGCCACTTCAATAGGTACAAAATCCTCTAAAATACATTATTATTACATTCTATAATAAAAAGTGGTCGACATTAAGTCGATGTCTTAAGATTTAAAGATCACATGTGAATGTATTTCATCCTTGCTCGAAAATTGCACAAGGTAAGTACTTGTGTTCAGGTGAGAGGTTACGAACCAACTGATTAGACAGTTTGGTGCCAGAAATGTATGACAAGATGTCAAGGGAAGTTAGGTGGATTTTTCATCGGTCAACCGAAAAAAATTTTTAACAAAGAGATTAATATTTAGTTTTAATTGGTATATTGAACCTCGACACCGTAAGGTACAAGAGGACGGCTTAAGTAAGTAAGTAAGTAAGTAAGTGGTATATTGAAAAATGCAGGTATTAAAAAGTTTAATGTGAGTTCTAATTTAAAATTAAGGTAATACATTCCTTAGTGCAAACTGAATTTTAAAAACAAAAATCTGCTCCAACAGTATGTGACGTCATAAACTGTTTTTCAACATTGAAAGAGTGGAAGAATTAAATATAATTAAGTAAAGTTATGATAACCTTACTTAATTATATTTAATTCTTCCACTCTTTCAATTTTGAAAAACAGTTTATGACGTCACATATTGTTGGAGCAGATTTTGGTTTTTTAAATTCAGTTTGCACTAAGGAATGTATTACCTTAATTTTAAATTAGAACTCACATTAAACTTTTTAATACCTGCATTTTTCAATATACCAATAATTAAAACTAAATATTAATCTCTTTGTTAAAAATTTTTTTCGGTTGAGAGATGAAAAATTCACCTAACTTCCTTTGGCATCTTGTCATACATTTCTGGAACCAAACTGTCTAATCAGTTGGTTCGTAACCTCTCATCTGAACACAAGTACTTACCTTGTGCAATTTTCGAGCAAGGATGAAATACATTCACATATAATCTTTAAATCTTAAGACATCGATTTAATGTCAAATACTTTTTATTATAGAATGTAACAATAATGTATTTTAGAGGTTTTTATACCTATTGAAGTGGCTAGTTTCAATTACTTGTACTATGGACGTAAGTAACCACATTTTCTTAAAATCTTTCAACTGTCAAAATGTCACCATTTGCTTTTTAATCTTAGTGGTTTACTTATTTCCAGGTTTACACTGATGATGGTCAGTCTGACCGAAAACGTTTTGTACTTCCACTCTTTCGTGGATAAATTTTAAGGATTTTTAATAAATTTATATATGCCCACATACAACAGAAGTGTTTACTTCATTCCACGTTGTTATGTTATAGGTATACAGCCAACTACAGGGTTTACTCCCTTTTTAAAGTTTTTATTACATAAATATATTGGGCAGCCGAACACATATACACTCGCGATCATAAAAAGCGGGTCACTCGATGAGTTATTCAAGTTAGATTTCTTCGAATTTTCTAAACCTGCTGTCGGATTTGAGTGATTTTTTTAGTATGTTATAGCCTTATTCTTTAACAATATCGCCATAATAATATTGTTGCTAGACAGGTATGTAAATTATCATTGTATACCGGGTGTAACAATCATACTGTGTTTATTCCTCAAAGTTCGAAACACCCCGTGGAATGTTTTAGCATAGATAAAATATTGAAATTAAAACTCGATTATAGCCTTAGGCTTTCTTAACATTTTCTTTTTTGATTTATTTGTTTATGTTGGATAATAAAAAAGTTAGGCACCTTAACAACTAACCATGTTTTTCATCAATACAGGGTGTTTCTAAATAAGTGCGACAAACTTTAAGGTCCATTCTGCATGAAAAAATAATGACCGTTTGCTTTATAAACGTATGACCGTAAATTCTTCTGTTTCGAGATACGGGATGTTGAATGATTTCTTACAAACTGAATATTTATTTATTGCTCTAAAACCGGTTGAGATATGCAAATGAAATTTGGTAGATGTTTAGAGGTAGTTATGGCGCATTTTTTGACATACAATTAAGAATTTTATATTCACCATTGGCGTGCATACGGGATGTATCTAAAATGTTTATACCCGTATGTACGCCAATGGTGAATATAGAATTATTAATTGTATGTCAAAAAATCCACAATAACTGCCTCTTAAAACCTACTAAATTTCATTTGCATATCTCTATTGGTTTTAGAGCAATAAATAAATCGTCAGGTTGTAAGGAAAATTTTAACATCCCCTATCTCGGAAACGAAGCATTTGCGGACATATGTTTATAAAGCAAACTGTCATTATTTTTTCATACAGAACTACCCCTTAAAGTTTGTCGCACTTATTTAGAAACACCCTGTATTGATGAAGAACATGGCTAGTTATTAACGTGCTTAACTTTTTTTATTATCCAACATAAACAAATAAATCAAAAAAGAAAATGTTAAAAGAGCCTAAGGCTAAAATTTAGTTTTAATTTCAATATTTTATCTATGCTAAAACATTCTACAGGGTGTTCCGAACTTTTAGGAATAAACACAGTATGATTGTTACACCCGGTATACAATGATAATTTACCGGTCTAGCAACAATATTATTATAGCGATATTGCTAAAGAATAAGGCTATAACATACTAAAAAATCACTCAAATCGGACAACAGATTTATAAAATTCGAGACATCTAACTTGAATAACTCATCGAGTGACCCGCTTTTTATGATCGCGAGTGTATTATGTAATGTCACTAATAATATCTAATCTCAGAGTTTAGGTTTGTTTTACAATAAAAATCATAATAATCGATCGACCTGTGTATTTCGTCTTTACGATACAAAATCTGAACGCTAACTAGAACAGAAACTAAGAATAGTGTCTTTGTGTCCTTCTTACATCTGCAAAACATTAAAACATAAACAACGGTCAGAGAAGACCACACATATTAGGGCGGCTTAAGTATCGGTTCACGGAAATGCATGTGTCGCTTGTCGCATTCCTTACATAGACGTCGCACAAGGGGCTGGTTTGTGACACTGTTTTTTTGCATTTTACGCTTAAAGTAAGGAATTTATAAAAAAAAATTATAAGAAAAGCTTTCCAAGTAAATATAAAGTTACATATAGCTTTAAATTATTTTTCTTATTAAAGCAACCAAAATTTTTTTCAATTTTGCGAAAAATTAAATTGCTGATGAAGTACAGTAAATATTTCGAGTAAGGATATTTGAATCGTCAACGTAAAACGACTTATTATGTCTATGAAAACGATACGTAAATATAGATGGTCCATTTACTATTTACTTCCTTTAAAGGTTATTCCCTTATACAAATGTATTGTTATATTCCTAATTGATATAAGAAATAAAAGTTTATAATTATAAATTAAAGTCAAATTAAAATAAAGGTTTTCATTTTTTTGACCACGGGCATGTAAATTTGGAACACCCTGTATAAAACAAATTATATATAGGTAGCTTTTAAGAGAGTAATTCGGAGAAGTGTTTACGAACGGCGGGAACAATACGACTCAAATAAACAATTAGAGTGATGTGTACAAAGAAAGTGTTCGCGGAAGGATTTGTCATTAACCACCGCTAACTAATACTTTAGTGAATAAGATAATAGGTCATTAAATTTGTAAATGTTGTATTAATGTAGAAAGTAAAATTGAAATGGGGAATATTATGTTTTTCTTGAAATCCATTAAGATATTTAGAAAAAGGAAAGTTGTGTTGATAAATACGGATAATTGAAAGTTGCTTGGGATTGGTTGATTTTTGAATGCTGGAAGGGGTAATTTGGAAGTAGGAGAATGCATGAGAGATGTGGGCACAAGGTTTTTGGCGATCGAGAGGTGAAGTCGAGTGTTCGAGAAGAGTGTACAAAAAAGTAAAACGCCGGTATAGTTAGTTTGTTTTCTGTGAAAAATTAAAAAGTAAGATATCGTGGAACGAATGTTAGGCCGAGTTGAGATAGTATATAACTCCTTGAGTCTAGAGTATCCCGGTTTTGTTGAATTGTTTGAAAAAGGTAGAACACAGCATCAGGAGAAGGCAGGAACGAGAGCTGTACGAGGCGTAGTTTTCAGAAAGGAGCAGAGGCTTTACTGGGAAGCTGGTACGAGTCGTTTGATCGCAACCCAAGATAGGAGGAAACGTCTTTTGTGTGAAGACATTGTCAAATCATCAGTAAAGTTCAGTCTATTTTGTTATGACATGAATGTATGGTTTATGTATTAAATACCTCATTGAAAATTGAGGCACACAATCATTATTAAAAATTTTTCATCAAACCTAAATCAATTTATCACTGATAAATCATAATAGTTCATTTTAAATAAAATAACTTTGGAGACAAAAAGAAATAAGATTTCCATGTTTGTAAATGTTATATTAAATAAAGGTAGAAAGATAAGATATAAGAAATATTAAGCATTGAATGCCATTTAGATAAAATAAACGATTTTATAATTTCTAATTGAAATTCATATGTGTGTATTATTTTACTCTCTTTTATCTATCCCGATTAGGAATCCACTGAGAAATATTTTGAAGCCACGAAAGTAAGTAATTGATATTATAATTTAGCCCTGAGATTGACACTATATTGGTATTTGATCTGTTTGATATGAGATAATCATTAATTAATTAATTAAAATAAATTACATCTGAGAACAGCATCAGATTTCAAAAATAAGATCGCAACAGTATGTATAACTTTCGACGTGAAAATACATTAGTTGTGAATATATTCCTTTTAAACTATACTCAAATTGTATTTTTAAACTTAGTAACTATAATTTAATAGTGAATATATTAAATAAATAGGATGTTTGCATCTGGACTAAGTGCTTGTTCACATAAAATTATTATTTAGACCGTTTCTCTGGCAAACTTTCCGACAATCAATAAACATCTTTTTAAATTTAACATGAAAGCAGATATAATTGGCATGTACCAAGTGGAATTATATCTTTTGTCGCCTGCTTCTTTGTTTGACAATGACGAGAGATTCTGTTTTCCTCGAGAATCCAAAAATTTAGGGAATGTACCAGAGGGTGAATAATTAATGACAATTTAAAAAAATATTTTTACGTATACCCCAAATCTCTTCCAAACCAAACCCTAAGGAAAGTCTCGACCCAGGAATACTAGGAAGAAATTACCAATCCGTAAAAAACTCCGAGAGGAATCTACATCTCGAATTACACAAAATTGCCAAATATATCCCAATCGCCGTTATTTGAGTCTCGTCGTGCCCCATCTCCAAGTGGAAGCCAGAACCACATTAGGTCTCCCGTATGCTCTTTGCCATCGTCCGAGTGGGCCTCAGTCGACACTCACCTTATTCGACTTGCCCTGTCGCTTTCTTCTTCCTGGCCGCCATTTCCACTTCTGTCCTCTCTTATTTGTCCTTGCCTTTACCCCTACTCTGTCAGCCTCTACTTCTTCCTACCTGTGCGGGACCAGCTCTGCCTCATCGAAACCTGATAGGACTGCATGTATCTCCCGATTTTCCTTCTTTTTATTTACAGCACCTTTCTCACGTAGTTGTGGATTTTGTTCGATTTATCGTTCATCCATCACAATCTTCTCTACCATCTCCCTCAATGACTCACACACTATCTCTAACTCATTCCTTCATTGCATCCCACTCGTCCTACCACATCACAATCGATATGGGATGTGGCAATTATTAATCTTTTAACAGTCAAAATTTAAAACCCGTTTTTTTCCTCTTAGTGGGATTACTTACTTGTCAGATTCAATGATAATGGTCGGATAGAATCGAAAACGTTTTGAACAATAAAAAATTGTAATCCGTTTGTATTTTTAAATATTAATGTTGTATTAAGCAAATTCAAATTACCTACACCAACCAAATTAGAAGTTTTTACCAGTGGCGGCCGGTTAGGGTCGGCAGGGTCGGCAGTGCCGACCCACACATTTATAGATATAGATTTTTTTAATATTTGTATCTGTGAAGTAAAAAAGAACTGTCAGATAATACAGACTAAATTTTATTCATGGTTTTTGAAAGGATTTCATCAATCCAAGCATTAACTGATCCCTGCGCATAACAGACTTCTCAAAAAATGAATGATCTGAGCCATTCATCTGACTTTTTGGCTAGCCGACCCCAACGCATCCGTAGCTTGACGATTTACACATAAAACTCAACGAAATAACAAGTCGATGAGCAAGCGAACAAACATTCTCTCCGTAGGCATTAAGCGGCAGGTACGGCACATTTAAATCTGCCGGTCGGTGTTTCATTTGGAAGCATCGGCAGAAATTGTCAAAAATAATCACGCCGTTTTACGTCGTTTAATTGATATTGTAATTTTTTTAAGTTGTCAGGGATTATCATTTAGTGGACACGGTGGATCGAAGCATTTGTTAAAAATCAAAGTAATTATAGAGAATTAATAAAATTGTTTTAGAAATATTTACTTTCTCATTCGAAGTGTATTCGTAATCGTAATACAGAATGAAATAATACATATAATCAAATAGTTACATTTTGAATAACGTTATTGAATCTGAGATTTAGAAAACTATTTGTTTTCGCTGGAAGTAGATGAAACTTCTGATTATCATGTCATTCACAATTATCAATTATTGTTGTTCGATACGCGTTACGTGGTAATATTTATGAGAGGTTTTTAGGTTTTAGAGACTTGAGTAAAAGCAATAAGGCAGAATATATTTTTGGTGTTTTAAAGAACAGATTAAAATTTTTGACACGGTGTTAATTGCGAGCAATTATGAAGAACTTCAACATCTGATTAATAGGATTACCACAAAGTGTGATGAATATGGACTCAAGCTAAACACCGCAAAGACCAAGGTGATGGTTGTCAGTAAGACGCCAATACAACCGGAAGTAGTAACAGCTTATGGTGAACAATTAGAGAGAACTAACAGTATCACCTACCTTGGTTGTAATCTAAATGAGAACTGGGACATGAGCAAAGAAATTAGAATACGTATAGAGAAGGCCAGAGCTGCATTCTTTAAGATAAAGAAACTTTTATGTGGAAACAACATTACTTTGAATCTTAAAATTAGATTAGTGAGATGTTATGTGTTCTCTACTCTTTTGTACGGTGTCGAAGGTTAGACTTTAACAGATACTCTTCTCAAGAAATTGGAAGCCTTTGAAATTTGGGTATACCGAAGAATCCTACGAATAAGTTGGGTGGATAGAGTTCGTAACGAAGTTGTTTTGCACCGGATGGGAAAAGTCACAGAAGTCGTCAGAACAGTTAAAAATCGAAAACTTGAATATTTTGGCCATGTTATGCGACACCCAGAGAGATATAATATACTCCATTTAATAATACAAGGCAAGGTAGACAGAAGAAGAGGGCCAGGTCGAAGAAGAACGTCATGGCTTAAAAACCTGAGAGAATGGTATAACAGATCCTCTGCATCCCTTTTCCGAGCAGCCGTTAACAAAATTGCTATAGCCAATTTGATAGCCAACGTTCGATAATCGAGCACGGCACATGAAGAAGATTAAAATTTTTTGATTATCAAAAATAAATTGGTAGGGCAAACTGGGGCAATCTTATGACGGCGTTGCTGTGATGTGTGGTGAATTGAATGGTCTCCAGGCAAAAGTTAAAACTATTGCATCACAATCTTTATTTACTCACTATTATGCGCATACAATGAGTTTAATTTTGCATGATACGTGTAAAAAAATAAAGAATATCGTCTTTCCTTGCCAGTTTAGCTCACCTAAACGGACTACTGCTTTAGAACAAATTTGTTTCGAAAAAAAAAGCAAACAGTTTGTCAGAGGCGCTGAAATTTTAAATCTCGGTTAGTTTTGTTTAAGCAGATTATCTCTGGTAATTTTAGTATCCGTAGCAGATTTTCGTGAACAGCTTTTGGAAGTTTTTGATTTTATTATCGAAGGCGACGATTTTGAAAGTGGCGATACCTCGATCCGTGAAGCAATCGATTTGAGAACTTTATTAAATAATTACTCTTTTAATATTCTTTTAAATATTTTTAAGACAGAGTTTGCCCAAGATATTCATTGTTGTTCAAAATCAGTCAACTGACATTATTTATTCCAAAAATAGAATAAGGAAGCTGATGCAAAATCTCAGAGATTTTCTTAATGCTAGTAGTTTCCAATATATACGCAGTGACGTTTTGGATTCACTTGATATTTCCGAACCATCCCAAAAAAGACAACGACATGATACATATCTCGAAAAACGAATAGGTAGGTATATCTTGAAATTTCGGATACCTACTATTAAATGCAAATAGATACTCGTTTTTCGAATTTTGAAAATTTGCAAATTTTTGACCTCTTTGACGATTCAAAATTTAAAAGTTACCTTCGCCAAAGAATTTTCAAGATATTTATTATTACAAGTTAGGTACTTAAAAATTATGCCGATACAAATATTTTCAGAAAGTGGGAAAAGTTACAAAATATGTATGTATAATTTTATGTAGTAAGTACTGCAATTGATTACAACAAACTGTTCATCAATTTTCTTATTACCATCAATTTCTGCCTCATATAAACGGGATTTATCTTGCCTCAAAAGAATTAACACGTATTGTCGAAACACCATGAAACAAGAGAGAATGTACATCAAATAAAAAAACAAAAAACAACAAAATCTCCTATGATGATTTAAGCCTTTTAGTTTGATGGTATACCTATATGAGGAGACAAAAAACCTTGCCGACCCTGTCTCTAAGGCCACGAGCCGCCACTGGTTTTTACTTTGCTTTAAAGTTATTGTTTTAAATACCATGGTATAAAGCCAACCACTGGGAACTTTACCATTTTAAACAGAAAGTGTTAATTAGTGTTTCTTTAATACATGAAAAAGCACTAAGCAAAATCAATTATATACATATGTACATATTAAATGACAAAAGCAAGTGATACTTTTCGCAACGTTGTTCGTCTTTTAATATTCACTTAACCTTTCTCTTAGTTATATACGCAAAGCTATTTTTATAAATTGTCATTAATTATTCACCCTCTCGTACATCCCCTAAGTTTCTGGATAATCGAGGAAAACAGAATCTCTCGTCATTGTCAGAGAAGCAGGTGACAAAAGGTATAATTCCCCTTGGTACATGCCAATTAGATTTAGCTTTCTTGTTCAATTTAAAAGATGTTTATTGATTGTCGGAAAGTTTGCCAGAGAAACGGTCTAAACAATAATTTTATGTGAACAAGCACTTAATCCAGATGCAAATTGCAGCAAGCTCGAAACTATTTAATAACACATACAACAAGCAGCAATGTAGTTATTGTGATTGCAGTATATTTTCACATACAAGCTTCGTAATGTAATTATGCTTTCATAAGAGAAAACATGATATCACTCTTGTTGTTTAAATGATTTCTTTATGGAAGAGGGCCGAATCCTTTGAAAATGGTAATAAGTAATAAATAGTAACATGACGAATTCCAGTTTAAGAGTAAAAACGAAGATTTTTGGCGGCGGGATTTGGATTGGTAGGTGGGGTGGATGATGTTTCCTTTAGGAGGGATCGCCATGTCGAAAGCAACCGGGTGCCGCCGTCTATTTTGTTTAGGCAATTGGCCGTTTTTCGGTATCTATGTTTTCTCTGATATTCTTCGTTTTTAGCAGCGAATGAGGGCTATGGTTCTTGAGTGTTTAAAGTCAATTTTATGACCTGTATGGAGATGGTGTTGGCCTAGGGCTAAAATTGAGTCGGAATTGCGAACAGATATGGAATGTTCATAAATCTTATTTTGGATTCTACGATTGGTTTGTCCTATGTAAGATCGGAGGCAGTCTGCACAAGGAATTTCATAAACTCCGTGTTGTTGACGGATGTCGTTTGGAATCTCATTTGGAATTATAGACGGATTGGACAAGAGATGAAAGAAGAGACAAGAAGGGGGGGGGGGGATTCTCAAATCTCGTGATTTAAGAATTTTGTCGGTAACACCTTTGCTCTAAGGAAGAAAAGCTTTCGTATGATCGGGGTCTTAGTGTTAGGGTTGAGATTGAGCGGGAAGTTGATATTTGGGAGATAGGGTATTGTTTGAGAAGTTCGATAAAATGAAAAGATTTTTGCCTGTCGGCGAAAGGTTTACGGGTTCTGGCCAAGTATTTTTTTGCCAATGATTGTGTAAGGAAGTTTTATGTACTTACAATGGGACGAAGAGAAAGATCAGGTTTGTAATTTTTGGATTGGCCATATGACCCACTTTTCTTCGAGCTTGATCATTGACTCTTGTCTAACAATTACATAGTTTATTATTGATTTTTGACTGAGAACTGGTTTTTGTATATCTACATTTACATATACACATAATATGACATACCACAAAAAAACTGTTTCAGAACCCTATGTATCTTACTGTCTTGCATGTCCCCCGATTATAACCTTTAATGGTTGTTGAGGGAATATTATTTATGTAAAGAATAAGGAAATATATTAGAATAAATGGACAGAGCTATGATCTATAATATAATCTAACGAGCTATCCACAATTATTTGGATCAAAGCTATCCGAGAAAAAATTACGTATGTATTGTTATATTCTGAATTTGTATAATTCGTTTCTAAATTAATTTTGATTTGAGTCTTTTCCTCGTTGAGTCTAAACATTGTTTAGGACCCACGGAATATTATCTAATTCTTGAATATAATTCTCCGGGACCAAGAGAGAGAAAACAGTGTAACAGATTAAGAAAATTGCAGGAGACCGGAAGGGGTGGAAGAAATGGGTAAAAGATGGGGAGGTGACAGTAAAGGCCGACGCCCTTACTGGGCATAAAGGCAACGAGAAAATAAAAAGATTATGATTCTCTATTCTTTGTCTAAACCCTTCGAAATCTGCTACAGGAGATTTAAGAATCATGTTTTTAAATGTGTCACAGAAAGAAATTGCTTAAGAATACGCTGACAAGTCCCTATGCATATGAGAGATATGCCTGTTGTTGTAAATGTCGAATTGATATATATATGGTTATGTTCGCAGTTCGTACTTTTAGGCCTGTATGGTGGTACTCCACCCCCAGGAACGTCCTATGTTAGTTGCGGTAGTTACCCCCTATGATAGGGGTTGATGAAGTAGACACTATTTGCTGAATACTTATTTATTTACCAACTCTAAATACCACAGTAACTAGTTGGTGCGTTTGAGGTTTAACTGCCTAATAGTGTATCTGAATCACGAATGATAATTGATAAAATAATGCTCCGCGATGCTTTTCTGTATCTATAAATACACTAGAAAAGTGTTGATATTTTTAATGCTGACACGGCCTGGCCGTGAATTATGGATAATATTGAATAGCTGACAAAGCGTTATTAAAACTAGTGCACTTGTGTTGAGTAATCGGTGTCACCTAATTATTTAACAACAAACGTGATGTTTGTTTTGTAAGAGATTTAAAAATTAAATGAATATGTTTTGCTCTTATTTTGGATGCTGATAATCCTGTACATCCTCACCCATACGGGAAAAATTTCAATGTCGGTAGTCAGTACTGACTACCGACAAAGAAGAAATTTTTTTTAGACAGCGCCACCAACTGATTACTTTTAAGGATTTACACAAATTTATACAAATACAAAATACCATATAACAATACACAATACAAATACAAAATATACAAATATACACCTTATCACCCTATAAAAATAGTCATCAAATATCGTCTATTCTTACTTATTCCTTTTCTTTATCTCGTAAAAACCTATACTCAGAAATTGTAATCTATTTTACCTTTTCCAGATAAAAAAAATTATAACTTTAATTCTTACATTTGAACTTACTTTTTAATTATATTTCTTTCACTTTTAAAACAATTATTTGATTTTCTGTCCTTATAATAATAATAATAATAACTGCAACTGAATATAAGGAACGGCATGACGCAGTGGGAAAAATCCTTCATCAAGAGATAGCTAACAAGTTGGGACTTCTCCAAACGGACCATCTCCCATATTATCAATACGTTCCTGAGAGTATGCTTGAGGATGGCAACTACAAGCTATACTGGGACCGCAGTGTGCTCACAGACCAAACAGTGGCACATAATAGACCAGATCTCGTACTAGTTAATAAATTAACAAGACAAACAACACTAATTGATGTGGCGATACCTAACAACAATAACCTACGTAGTAAATTTACTGAAAAGATCGCCAAGTATAGAGATCTGGAAATTCAAATACGGAGACAATGGAGAATGCAAAGTACCCAGACGATACCTATTGTTATATCTACTACTGGAGTCATTCCGAAGACCCTCCTCGAAAGCATAAAAAAGCTGGGTCTCAATGAACATTTTTATAAGACCATGCAGAAAGCTGTACTACTTGCGACGGCCAGAAGTGTACGAAAATTTTTGGGAGATACACCTGCATTCCAAGTCACCTAGGGCTCGATAACACGGAAAGAGTCCCACCAGAGCTCAATCCTTTTGATACCGTAGGTATCTGGGATGAGTCAATTTTCCCCTTAGAGGGAGTATGAGCCGTATGGCTAAATCTGGATAATAATAATATTTATTCATCCTTTAAAACATACAATGTATAGGACATGTCATTAGTTTTACAAACAAACAAACAATAAAATGAATACATTTATAAATTTTATAAACATTTGAAGGTAGATAGAATTAATAATATTCAGGTAATATTTCTGTCCGAAACAAACTCTTCCACAGTATAATAACATTTGGTAAGCAATAAGCTTTTAATGGATTTCTTAAAGAAATATTTATTTATTGTTCTATATTTTTTTGGTAAAACGTTAAACAATATAATGCTCATATACTTTACTGACATTTCAAATTTACTCGATCTATGACCAGGTACACTCAGCAAATCGCCACCTCGCGTCGAATAATTGTGGAAACTAGAATTTCTGTCATACGTATGAATATTATCAACAGCATATAGTAACATTCTGAAGATATAAATACATGGAAAACTTAAAATATTATTCTTAATAAATATGGGCTTACAGCTCTAAATAGGTCTAATTCCAAACATTTTTCGTATTATACGTTTTTGTGTTATAAATATTCTGTCACTGTTGACTGCATTCCCCCATAAAAATATGTTGTAACAAAGTCTACTATAAACAAGGCTATAGTATACATTTGACAGCGCAGAGATGGGCATAATATTTTTAATACGGGATAATGCATAGTACGACTTATTAAGGGACTTACTGAGCATGTCTATGTGAACTGACCATTTTAATTTTGAGTCGAGATGGATACCTAAAAATTTTGTATGATTTGAGGAATCCAGTAGTACATTGTTAAAACTTAGGTGTAGTACAGGATTTACAGAATTTAAGTTATTAAAATATATTACTTTTGTTTTGTCTACATTTAAAATTAGGTTATTAGATCGACACCAGTCATTAAATCGAGCTAAAAAACTATTGCAGGTAGATGCCAATTTCTCATAGGTCTGTGCTGAGACCACAAGAGAAGTATCATCTCCAAATAACGTCAGGCCCAAAGCATCAAACTGGTTAGATGCATCGTTAATAAACAACAAAAAAATTAGGTATACATATTCTTCTATTAAAAATTTACCTTTTTTTCTTCCTCTTCTTCTTGTCCGGTACTTTACTAATGCATATTTTCATTTTCTTTATACTTAGTACTTTCTTCACAGTGTACTATTAAACATAGTTCTTCTTGTTCTTCTTCATATTTCTTCATTATTTCATTTATCATTTACTTCATATTTCATATCTTCCTTCATATATTCATATTCATATCATTTATCATAATTCTTCATTAAACTCATATTTACTTCATATTTTTTTCTTCTCTATATCCTGGCAGGATCGCCATATATGGTGGTACTCCACCCTCAGGAACGTCCTATGTTAGTTGGGGTAGTTACCCCCTATAATAGGGGTTGATGAAGTAGACACTATTTGCTGAATACTTATTTATTTACCAACTCTAAATACCACAGTAACTAGTTGGTGCGTTTGAGGTCTAACTGCCTAATAATGTATCTGAATCACGAATGATAATCGATAAAAGAATGATCCGTGATGCTTTTCTGTATCTATAAATAAACTAGAAAAGTGTTGATATTTTTAATACTGACACGGCCTGGCCGTGAATTATGAATACTATTGAATAGCTGACCAAGCGTTACTAAAAACTAGTGCACTTGTCAGGGCCGTAACTACGATGCTGGGGACCCCGGGGCAAATGTGATCTGGGGGCCCCCTACCGGGAGGTCTGGGGAATTTACCCCCAGCGCAAGGGGGGTCCGGAAAAATGTTTGATATTTAACCCCTTGAAAGCGCATTTTCCCTCCTATGTGAACACCACACTCTCTTCTTTCTTTTTTTTTTCAGCATGTCCTGCAATAACTATAAAATTCTTCTTCTTTTAGTGTAGACATGGCTATCTGTTTTTTCAATGTGCCTCTAGTAAGTTGTCGTTCCATCGTTTTCGTGGTCTTCCCACTGATCGTCTTCCTATTGGGATCTTTCGCTGTCCTGACTACCCTATTTGTTGTCATTCGGCGTATGTGGTTATTCCATTCTATTCTTCTGTTTCTTACCCAGTTATTAATGTTACACACCTTGCATCTCCGTCGTATATCTGTACTTCTAGCTCTGCCCCATATAGAGTCTTACCATCGATTTTTCGAAGGGTTTTCATCTCCGCTGTTTCGAGCAATCTTTTTGTGTTAAGATGCCTTAACTCAGCAGTTGTAGGTAGCGACCATAGCCTAGTATTATGTAAAATAGGAATCATTATGAAATATTTCACACCCAAGAGGGCAGCACCAACACAAACAAAAATCAAAGTCGAAGGATTACATAAGGAATCCACGGAATACTTATATAGGAAAATAATATCAGAGAAGATTGCTGAGCATGGAATATTAGAAAACGATAACATCGATGAAAGCTGGCAAAAACTCAAAGATAACATAATCAACGCTGCAACATAATCACTTGGAGAGAGAAAAGTAACGAATACTCACATACAAAGAAGAAAACCCCGTGGTTTAGAGAGAAAGTTAAGATAAAATGTAAAGAAAAGAAGAAAGCCATTTTATAATACAGAACGAAACAAACACAACAGGCATACAACCACTAAAAACGAATCAGAAACGAAACGAATACTTTAGTGAGGTAAATAAAAAGGGAGTACTGGCAGATTTTCTCAAAACAGATGGAACATGACTTCTACGGAACACAAAAAGAAGTATGGAGAATGATCAGAGGGCAAAGAAAGGAGATGAACGAATTAACAAAAGCGAAACACATTCAGAAGTAAACGTGGGCACACTACTTCCGATCTCTATTTGCTAAAGGCGACGATAATGAACCACCAACACCTGAAGTTAAAATAAACGAAGAAATAAACATCTAGGAGGGAGAGGTAAAGGAAGCATTAAGAAAATTAAAAAATAGAAAATCTCCAGGAGAATACAGAATATCGAACGAACTCATAAAGTACGGAGGACAAGATCTAACTAAACAACTATTAAAACAAATACAAAAAATAATAGAACAAAACAGAATACCACAAAAATGGAGATCAAGCATCCTAATACCTCTCTTCAAAAAAGGAGACAATCGGACCCGGAGAGTTACAGAGGAATTAAACACAACATTAAAATTAACAACCAAAGTGATAACAAACAAATTGAATGAAATTATAACATTAGCAAAAGAACAACAAGGTTTTAGGTCGGAAAGGTCATGCACTGACGCTATATTTATAATGAGGCAAGTTCAATAGAAATTGTTGGAATACAACAAACTGGCATATTTATGTTTCGTGGACCTTAAGAAAGCATTTGACAGGGTCACATTAAAGGACGTTATCGATTTGTTATACTCGAGAGAGGTACCTCTAGTAATAATTAAAACGATCGAAAACATCTACCAAAACAACACAATAAAAGTAAAAGTGGAAGATGAACTAACTGACCCAATTGATAATACAGGGGGATTTCTTGAGTCCTTTATTGTTCAACCTGATCATGGACGAAATAATAAAACAGTAAGAACTAAAAAAGGATCCAAATGGGAGAAAAACAACTTAAAATAATTAGTCCTGTCGCTAGGGGCGGTACAACGGCCTCCTGTATTCAGATGGAGTTACCCAAGATTTTTTTATGTATTTTGACCTGTAGAACACGAATTTTTTGGGTAACAGTTGATCCGGATGTCGATAAGATTGTTATAAACCAAGAAGTAGAGGAATCACATAACAGCGTTTTCTTGCAAAAGAAAACATTTTTTTTTGTATTTTTTGGGCCTTTCTAACCAAAAAATATTCCTACAAATTTTTTCGTAGGATGCATAGTTTTCGAGATAAACGCGGTTGAACTTTCAAAAAATCGAAAAATTGCAATTTTTTAACCCGAATAACTTTTGATTAAAAAATAAAATAGCAATTCTGCTTACCGCATTTGAAAGCTCAAGTCAAATTATATCGGTTATAATTATTTGTATTGCTAAAAATTTATTATTTTATTGTTAAAACAAAGCTATAAACACCTAGTGCTTGAGTGATGTTTTCAATGATTTCTCATTTAAAATCGAATGAGTAGGTAGAGGAGGTAAAAGTGCAAGCGGCGCTATTTCTACGTAGCATGCATTAAAACGCATGTATTAGGCACGGGAAACACTATGTGTTTATAGCTTTTTTTAACAATCAAAAAATAAATTTATAGCAATGCAAATATTCAAAACAGATTGCAAATTGCTATTTTATTTTTTAATCAAAAGTTATTCGGGTTCAAAAATTGCAATTTTTCGATTTTTTTAAAGTTCAACCGCGTTTATCTCGAAAACTATGCATCCTAAGAAAAAATTTGTAGGAACATTTTTTGGTTAGAATGGCCCAAAAAATACAAAAAAATGTTTTGTTTTGCGAGAAATCGCTGTTATGTGATTCCTCAACTTCTTGGTTTATAACAATCTTATCGACATCCGGATCAACTGTTACCCAAAAAATTCGTGTTCTACAGGCCAAAATACATAAAAAAACTTGGGTAAGTCCATCTGAATACAGGAGGCCGTTGTACCCCCCTTGGCGACAGGACTAAATCTGCTATGCGGACGATACAATACTAATCTCTCAAATTGAAGATGATTTACAACGTATGCTGTACCAATTTAACATGTTAATTTCCTCACAAAAGACAAAATGCATGGTTATAACAGAAGATCCAATAATATGTAAATTGGAGCTGGAAGGTCAGATAATAGAATAAGTGATGGAGTTTAAATACCTAGGCATCACACTATCTAGCTACGGAAGGCTCGAAACTATAAAATTAGCAGCTCTAATGATTACAGCTTCATCTGTATCTGACATTGCGGACGGATTATCAACAAATGCGTCCGTTCGCTACAATGTAAATGGTTTACTTTGTACCGAACAAATAACCAAGCGAACACCTACGAATTCGTTCTTTCGTTCGTGTTCACTTTGATTTAAAAGCACCTTATGCCTTAAGCTACTGCAGTGTGAGCCAAGCACACTCAGTGAAGCTGGTCAGTGTATTGGTGGGACTGATCCTAATGTGCTCATTTTATCTTATATATACCTTTCTTTTCAATATGTGGTGCCTTTCACGTACCAATATGTGGTCTGGGGTAAATTGATTAAGACAAAGTAGCTGGGACCTGGGGTCCCTATTCCGGTTGCATTTTAGATTTTATTCCGCCAAAATAACTAATTTCCTCAGTCACAATTTATATGTTTACGAAACGTCTCGGGAGCCCCAGCTTAGCCCGGGCCCCCCTTTTCCAATTGTATTTTAGGTTTTATTACGCCGAAATAACTAATTTCTTAAGTAATTATTAAAATTTTTATGTTAAGGTCTCGGGGGCCCCAGCTTAGCTCAGGCCTCAGGGGCCCTGTTCTGTTCCAATTGCATTTTAGTCTAAAATATTACTTAATTTCCCCCAAAAGAAATTAAAACTATGTTGCGGTCTTTTTAAAATTGTGTGTGTCATTTGAAAATATTTCGTTGGGATCGGCTTTTAAAGTATATATTTTTATTTTCCTCGTTAAAATCTATGCACGCGGCCCCCCTTGGTTGGGGGCCCCGGGCACTTCCCCGGTTGCCTAAATGGTATTTACGGCCCTGGCACTTGTGTTGAGTAATCGGTGCCACCTAATTATTTAACAACAAACGTGATGTTTGTTGATATATATGGTTATGATCCACAATAACTATTCTGATCAGGTTGATATTTTCCTCAGTTCGCACTTTAGGCCTGTATGGTGGTACTCCACCCCCAGGAACGTCCTATGTTAGTTGGGGTAGTTACCCCCTATGATAGGGGTTGATGAAGTAGACACTATTTGCTGAATACCTATTTATTTACCAACTCTAAACACCACAGTAACTAGTTGGTGAGATTGAGGTTTAACTGCCTAATAGTGTATCTGAATCAAGAATGATAATAGATAAAAGAATGATCCGCGATGTTTTTCTGAATCTATAAATAAACTAGAAAAGTGTTGATATTTTTAATGCTGACACGGCCTGGCCGTGAATTATGAATAATATTGAATAGCTGACAAAGCATTATTGAAAACTACTGCACTTGTGTTGAGTAATCGGTGTCACCTAATTATTTAACAACAAACGTGATGTTTGTTTTGTAAGACATTTAAAAATTAAATGAATATGTTTTGCTCTTATTTTGGATACTGATAATCTTGTGCACCTGCCTGTCTCTGGCTTGTAAGTTACGCTTCCCGTTTCTCTATAAACATCTACAACGCGACGCATAGTTCTACAACAGATGTAATAATGAATAGCAACATTGAGAAATTCTTCAACAAAATCTTCAAAAGCATCTCGTTTTTAGTAATCTCATTCTCCGTTAATTCTTTGACCATTTCTAAAATACATTTCGAGCATAAATCGCTTTTGTTCATCCGGGAAAACCATTTTTAATAACAATTTTCTTTACACATGAGAAGTTAAAGTTGATGTAAACTGACAATACTATCTGAACAAAGTAAAAGTTTACGTAAACTGACAAGTATCTGAATTAATCATAGACATAGCTATCTATGTCTATTAGAGCAGTATAGCTATCTCTGTCCATTAGAGCCACTATAATGTCAATAATTTTGAATCACTGGATACCTTTATTACAATTCAATAAACTTTAAAAGCTTTTATAAAACATTAAATGTTTTCATATTTCCACATCTTCTAATCCAATTTTTCCGCGCCATATTCCTTTAACTAAAGGTGTCGCTTTTATACCGTCCTAGAAAATAACCAGCAGTAGAGAAACGATTCGAAAATAAAACGCACAAAAACTAATTTCTTCTATTTAGAAAGAAAGAAATTTAATCCTTGTGCAATATGGTCGGCTATCTTTCCATCTCTGTTAGGTCATTTATTGGCTCTGGAAAATCCATTTATAAAACTATTATTGTTGATAACGATAACGGGGTTTCATTTCACCTCGAAGAGAAAACTGCAGTTACGTGTGATGAGTAGGTGGAATTAAGAAATGAAACTTTTCGAATTCTATTCGAAAACTTCATTGTAAAAGATGCTGGCAACGGGATATTCAATTAAATTAGAAGATAGAAAACTGTTACTTGAATATACACAGCCGTAGTTAACAAGTTTTGTTGTTTGTTTTAAATGTTTAGTAATCGTTTTTAATAATCGCTCTTCTTCTTTTAGTGCCACGCCTCTTTTCAGGCGTGGGATATATCCATGACCTAGTTGAACTAATCCCTTTTTACTACTACTACTCCAGGGAAATAAGGCAAAAATATACCATGTTCGAGACACTTGAGCAGCCAGATTGCAAATGGGCTTTTGGGTACTATATACCTAATACATTACACATACAAAAATGCCCGTCACAGTTCGGACGAGAAATTTAGTTATTAACAAATAAGTGTCAAAAATGGCAGTTTTTTCGTTTAAATCGCTACGGGTAAAAATAGAGTAATTAAATATCTTATTTATAGTGTTATTCTCGTAGTAGACGAGCCAAGGTTTAAAATGGCAGTTATTGAATTTCGTTTCGATCATTTGTTGCTTCAGAAATTGCAAAATAAGACTAAAATTTTGTAAATAAAAAAATTGCTATAACTTTTTTTGAAAATGACCTTAAGACTTTCATATTGCACGAGAAGTTGAGACAAATAGTCCATATAATGCACAAAATTTTTTAAGACGATTCGTCAATTAGTTTAAATTTAATTCAATCTGTTTAAACCAATGAGCTTTTTTTTCGCAATAATACTGTTCAGAAAATAGTAATGTAATAACAATTCTGTGAAAACCACATAAAAGAAGAAAATTCATGATTTTAAAGTATTTAAAAAATCATTAAAAAGTCATTTTTATCATTCCGAAAACATTTTACTAAAGTAGGGTCATTTTTAATTCAAAAACAATTTGAATAACTTTCTTAATATTGAATGTAGGTTAAAAATATTTTGGGATTTGAAAAGCTGGTATTCTTATACGAATTTTCAAAAAAACACTTTTTGTCTAGATTAATTACAGTCAAAGTTAGCCACTTTTTTTATTTAATTGACAGCTACTTTGTTTATAACAATTAAGCAACCCAACTAGCGCCATTTCGAAGTTGAAGGTATATCATTTATGTGTAAAAGTTTGAGTAAACTTTAAACTTCAACAGAGTTGTTAATAAAGCTTTAAAATAACGTTCTAACGAAATCGATTTGTGGTCGGTGGAAATGAATTATTAAAATCCGTGCACTCAAAAAATGAAACTGATTCTTCAAACATATGCTGCGATTAATATCTCCAGAGCTTGTTGATGGATTTTGTCATAATTTTTTTTTAAATGTATGTACTCGTAGTCTTGTAGAGTACGTTATGTACGTAAATCCCCACCTAACATTTCAAAATGTTAGGGGGAGTTCCCCTTATCACTCAGGGATATGAAAAATAGGCTACGACGACCTATTCTAAGACCCACCGAATATACATATATAATTTCATAAAAATCGGTCAAGCGGTCTCGGAGGAGTATGACAACTAACACTGTGAGAGGAGAATTTTATAGATGTAAATATATAGATGGGTATTAACAAATAGGGGTTGGTGATGGAAAAGTGTAAATTAAGGGTTGTATGTATTTTTTAATCCTACATCATATAAAATTAAGATAGACAATTTTGTAAAATAAAAAAAATGTCAGGGGGCAACCCCCCTTATAACTTATGGATATGAAAAATAAATTAAAACCTATTCTCAGTCCCATAGGATACCCTTCTAAAATTTCATAAAAATCGGCCAAGCCGTTTCGGAGTAGTATGGTAACTAACACTGTTACAGGAGAATTTTATGTATATTGAAGTAACTGTGAATTAAATAATAAAAGTGGCTAACTTTGACCGTAATTGACATAGGCGAAAAATTTTTATTTTGAAAATTTGTGTAAAAATACCAGCTTTTGAAATTCCAAGGTAAATTTACTCTACAGTCAATATTAACAAAGCTATTCAAATTGTTTTCAAGCCAAAAATGACTCTACTTTAGTAAAATGTTTTCGTAGTAACAAAAATTACTTTTTAATGATTTTCTTCAATAATTTGAAAACAAGACAATTGTTCTTTCATTTGGTTTTCACAGAATTTCTATATAATTATTATTTTCTCAACAATAACATTACAAAAAAAAAGCTCTTTGGTATAAACAAATTGAATAAAATTTAAACTAATTGACGAATCGTCTTATAATTTTTTGTGCAGTATACGGACTCTTTTACTCAACTTTTTGTGAAATATAAAAGTCGTAAGGTCACTTTCGCGAAAGTTATAGCAAATTTTTTATTTTCGAAATTTTAGTTTTATTTTGCAATTTTCGAAGCAACAAATGGTCGGACCAAAATTAAAAAACTGCCGTTTTAAACATTAGCCCATCTACTAAAAGAGTAATCCTATAAATAAGATATTTAATTATCCTATTTTTACCTGTAGCGATTTAAATGAAAAAACTGCCATTTTTGACCCTTATTTGTTAATAACTAAAATTCTCGTCCGAACTGTGACGGGCATTTTTGTATGTATAATGTATTAGGTATATAGTACCCAAAAAATCCATTTGCAACCTGGCTGCTAAAGTGTCCCAACAAAAACCTTATTTCCCTGGAGTATACATATAATAGCTATAGTCGAAGCTATAAAGCACTGACCTCCGAAAAAAAAAGGACAAGACGGATCTTAATAATTCTTCTTGCAGTCGATTCGTGAATGCGCTAGGAAACTTTGTGACCCGGAGCCATGGTGTAATATTGAAAAACTGCATACAAAAAATGCATTCTTAAAGTGCATCTCAAACAGACAATAAAAAAAATTAGAACTCGTCAATTAACGGCGGAAATAAATTCAATTTTGTTACTCGGGGGTTTTTGGGGTCGCTGAAAACGAATATGACGTCAAAAGTGATCTCTGAAGTACCTGGTGCCCAGGGTACCTATTGTGTACCTCGTCTTGTGAAGTCTTCGGCAAATTCATTAAAAATTAATCAAAAATCATTACTTGGGGTTTTTGGGGCCGCTAACGACGAATATGACATCGGAAGTAATTTCCGGAGTACCTGGTGCACAGGGTACCTATTGTTTACCTCGTTTTGTGGAGTTTTCGGCAAAAAATTTATTAAAAAATTAGTCAAAAATAATTTCTTGGGTGTTGTTTCGGTCGCTAACGACGAATATGACATAGTAAGCGATCTCCGGAATACCTGGTGCCCAGGGTACCTACTTCTTGTGGAGTTTTCGGCAAATTCATTAAAAAATTAGCCAAAAATAGTTACTTGGAGTTTTTTGGGTCGCTGACGACGAATATGACATTGCCAGTGCTCTACGGAGTACTTGGTACCCAGGTTACCTACTGTTTACCTCGTTTTCTGGAGTTTTTGGCAAATTCCTTAAAAAATTAGTTAAAATTCATTACTTAGGGATTTTTGGGGTCTCTGACCAAAAATATGACATCGGAAGTCATCTTCGGTGTACCTGGTGGCCAGGGTACCTACTCTTTATCTCGTAACTAATGATGTTTGACTAATTTTTTAATGAATTTGCCGAAAACTCCAGAAAACGAGGTGAACAGTAGGCACTCCGTAGATCACTTCCAATGTCATATTCGTCTTCATCGACCAAAAAACCCCCGAGTAATGATTTTTGGCTAATTTTTTAATGAATTTGCCGAAAACTCCAAAATAAGTGGGTACCCTGGGCACCAGGTATTCCAGAGATCGCTTCCGATGTCATATTCGTCGTTAGCGACCCCAGAAATCCCCGAGTAATATATTTTGACTAATTTTTTAATAATTTTTTTGCCGGAAACTCCAAAAGGGAGCCAAACAGTAGGTACCCTGGGCACCAAGTACCCCGAAAATCACTTCCGATGTCATATTCGTCGTTAGCGGCCCCAAAAATCCCCCGAGTAATGATTTTTGACTAATTTTTTTAATGAATTTTAATGACGAGGTAAACAGTAGGTACCCTTGGCAACAGGTACTCCAGAGATCACTTTTGACGTCATATTCGTTTTCAGCGACCCCAAAAACCTCCGAGTAACTAAATTGAACACATGTCCTCCGATAATTGACGATTTCTGAATTTTTTTTATTGTCTGTTTGAGATGCACTTTAAGAATGCACTTTCTGTATGCAGTTTTTCAATATTATATCATGGCTCCGGTTTACAAAGTTTCCTGGCGCATTCACGAATCGAATGCAAAAACAATTATTAAGATCCGTCATGTCCTTTTTTTTTTTTCGGGGTAAGGCAGATTTTAGTGCTTTATTGCTTCGTCTACTACCTACTTTTTCCTTTTTAATGTCGTATGTTACATAATCATGGGAATGGAATTTTTACCATCAATTTTTTACCCTCTATGTTATGAGAAACAGGAGACCTTCTCAAATGTCCTCTGGAAGTGCCCGGCATTGGCTTATCAGATGTAGCAGGTCCTGGGTTCGGCATTTATGCAGCCAAGTCAGGTGAGGGAGTTACCCTTGAAGAGACTTTCTGGCTTTCTGTGCGGCCATAAGGTTTTTGAACGATTAGATGTTAAAGGTGGTAGGAGAGCTCAGATTTGCAACCCCTGCTGATTCTGATAGATATGGGAGCCCGGTGCTCTCTGGTCCCCAGAATCGCCGAAGGTCAGGTTCTTGTGGGCCTGCTCGGTATGATAGGGTTGATAAAATGGACTCGCCTTAGGAGGTCTAAGCGTCTGAACGGCTCACAAGTGGGACCTGCCCCGAATACCATACCGTAATATACCATACCCTCAACTTTACCATAATAATAATAATTTTAATACTTCATTCGTAGTTCATCCTCCCATATTCACATTATTTCACACCTGCTTTACTTTTCCAAAAAAAATTTTTAGCTCCTATATCGCATATACCACCACATATCTCAGAATTAATTCTAATTCCATCCAACCTCTTCTTCTTAGTCTTATCTCATAGCTAATCGATTAGAAAACTTTCCTATCATAACAACACACTACACATCTTTCATGGTCCAATATCACAATATACTCTGTCAGACTTTTCATACCCTCCAACTACCCCCATATTTTACGATCACTTCATTTTCAAGCAATTTGATGTCAGATCTCTGGAAGACTTAGTTTCATCAAGCTACTTTTAGTCTCATTTTCACTCAGATACAAAAAACAGTATTTCTTTATTTATCATATTACATATTCCACCTTTATCCAATTTATGTTGGGTCCACTTACATTTTACACTTCTAAGCAAGTTATCAGTCATCAAACATTTTTTATCCTTCAATTATTACTCTTAGATTTGTACACATATGTACACATTACATACAATTTTGTGTTCCTAGACGTCTATACGTATAAGACCTTTTCCATTATTTGTCTAATTGTATTTTGATATCATACCACTAACACAAAAACTATTGGTATTTTTGACTGCATAACTGCTGGTAACGTGAACATTTTATTTTCCCATTTGATTACTTAATTAATGGATTATTTTAAAGAATTTTTTCATCTATTTTCGAATATCTTTAACTCCAACATATGTAAATTTGATACTGTTTTTTATTTTAAATATTAAATAATCTTTAAACCTTGTGGCTGAAATAATAATACAACTAGGTTACATTGACAGTTCTTAACGTCATTCTGGGTTGCTCTTGAATTCAGTTGTCAGTTGACCATTGAAATACAATATGTGAGGTTTTCTCAAAAAAATTCCAACCACGTGGGAAGAGTCCTGTGTTGCCCTGGGTAACATCCAGGCATATCTAGAACATCATTTAAATTTTATATAAATATGTAACATAACATAATAGTGGTGTCACTGAAGGTGGATATGAGCCATTACCTCCGATTTCGTTGAACCTCCATCGATGTGCATGAAAATTGGTGAGTGGTTAGAGGATATCTCAAGGAACAAAGGTGACATGGTGCCAACTTGCGCTTTTACCCTGGGGGTGGATGCCACCCCTTCTCGGGGGTGAAAATTATTTTATTAAAACTAACCCCATAATTCGATAGAGCGACAAATTTCAAGCAAAATTTGTTATATAAATTTATTAAAATAAATCAAAACTTTTTGAGTTATTAAAGATCAAAAATTTTAATTTTTCTTGAGAAAAATGCATGTTTTTTACCAATTTTTCATAAATAACTCAAAAATTATAAGATTTTACAAAAAAGTTATTATTACCAAAATTGAAGCTAATAAAAAATGAAATAAAATCCTTACTGGAAAAACCTTTTAATGTTAACTAAAAGTGAGTTATAGGTAATTTAATGTATGTTTTTTTCGGCTAGTAAAAAACTCTAAGTATTCAAGCTGAAATAACGGGAAGCTGATGCATTTTATAACATAAACTTATTAAACATTTGTCAAAGTACTTAAAAATATCTATGAAATGAGCCCCCGGACATGTTGACAGCGTTAAAATTTATGCTTCAAAATTTATCTTTTAAAAATTTTTCCAAAAAATGTTTTGTTTCTTTTTGATAACTCCGTTCGTGTTTACGATATAAGGTTCATCTAAAAACTGTTTGAAAGTATATTCCAAGTGCTATTTAAGCACGTTAAACCGAATCTTTTAAACTCCTTACTTTTTTAAAAATAAAAGGTTAAATGACCCCGGTTGCCTGGTTCCTACAGCAAAATTTGAGATTTAAACGTTTCTATCTGAGTTATTTTTTGAATCTATAGAAATAGGTAATATACAGTGCTAGTCAAAAGTCCGTACCCCCCCTCGTATCTTTTGAACGGTTATACTTATAATAGTGAAATTTTAAGGAAGGAAATGAACGGACGTAGGCTTCTTAACTAGTCATGACATGTGACGTAAAAGTGACAGATGACTTTACAGCGCCACTGTGACAGATAATTTTAAATGGTACCCTATGGTAAGCGATACCTCGTTTGATAGGTATTGAAAATACCCATTCAGCTATAATAATTTTGTTTGAGTTTAAGCTCATTTGGATGAATAAATAAAATAATATAAAATTGTAGTTTCGCATTTAATTAATAAAAATTCAAACCTCCTCCTATGGTTACTTGTCAAAAAGGTTGACGTTGACGTAAAAACTACTAGAGAGCTGAAAAATGTCAACTTTTTTGACAAAATAACCATGGGCGGACATTTGAATTTTTAATAATTAAATGCGAAACTACAAAGTTATATTTATTTCATTAATTCACCAAAATCAAAATCAACTTAAACCCAAAAAAATTAGTATGACTGAATAGGTATTTTCAATACCTTTCAAATGAAGTATCACTTGCCATAAGGTCCCATTTAAAATTATCTGTTACAGTGGCGCTGTAAAGTCATATGTCACTATTACGTCACCTGTCATGACTAGTTAAGAAGCGTACGTCCGTTTATTTCCTCCCTCCAAATTTCACTATTATATGTATAACCGTTCAAAAGATACGAGGGGGGGTACGGACTTTTGACTAGCACTGTATAATTTTTTACGTATATTGAGTATTTTAGGAGTTATTATCAAAAGAATATGAGAATTACAATAATTTTAAAAATTATGATTTTTTTAAATTATATCTTTTTTTCAAAAATATGCCTTCTAAACCGGTCAAAATTATCGAAAACATTACTTATGCTAATATAAGGAAGTTTTTGTAAGGATTACTTTAAATTTAAATTTTTGTGGAAATGGCGTATGTTTTATTTTTCACTTTTTCCTAAAAAATTCGAAACGGTTCTTTTATTTTCATTATAACTTGCCTAATTTTGACGCTATTACCTTGTTCTGAAGCTCATTTGATAGGTATTCCGAAGTACTTTGGAAAATGTTTAGCAGGAATATTTTATACCTTTCATCGTTTTCCCGTTATTTAAGCTTGAAATACTTAGATTTGAGTACTCGTCGAAAAAAATACACATTCAATTGCCAATAACTCACTTTGAACTAACATTAGTTTAGTTTTTTATGTGAGGAATGTATTCAATTTTTTATTATCTTCAATTTCAATGGGAATAACTTTTTTGTAAAAGCTTATAGTTTTTGATTTATACCTGAAAAACCGATTTAAAACATGCATTTTTTTAACGAAAAAATAAAATCTTTGGTCTTTAATAACTCAAAAAGTGTTGATTTATTTTAATAAAATAATTTTCACCCCCGAGAAGGGGTGGCATCCACCCACAGGGTAAAAGCGCAAGTTGGCATCATATCACCTTTGTTCTTTGAGGTATCCTCTAATTACTCACCAATTTTCATAAAAATCGATGGTATTTTTAGGGTATTTCTTATTTAGGGTATTTTAAAATATACATTTTACAACAAATCTAGTATTTTTGTGATTTATGGTACACAATACAGCCAGCTACAGGAAGTTTATTTTCCTCGTGGATTTACCATAATAATCAGAAAAGAGATGTAGAATTTATTAAATTTTTAAATGTCACATTTTGGTACTGGAAATGAGTCCCTTCTAGGTATATGATTAAATAGGTCTGGATCCTGCGTATGAAAAAAAAGTTGATTAATAGCAAGCTAAAAATTTGTTAATAGCTTAAGGGTGTCTAGTCGGACAAACTTTGATGTATGGGAACACTGGAACAGGGGAAGTTTTAATTGTGGAACAGGTTAAAAATTTGGAACGTCAGACTACAAAAACGTCTTATGTATTTTGTCGGACAGAACTTTCAATTGATTTGTTACCCTTTCATTAAACTCTGATGCAAAAATCAGACTGCCATTTGTCACCTGTCATAATTCCTGTCATTTGACATGTTCTACGTGTTCCGCTCATTAAAATGCTCAGTTGGTGATAAATAGCAGTCTGATTTTGGCAGGACAGTTTAATGAAAGGGTAACAAATTAATTGGAAGTTCTGTCCGACAAAATACATGGGACGTTTTCGTAGTCTCACGTTCCAAATTTTTAACCTGTTCCACAATTAAAACTTCCCCTGTTCCAGTGTTCCCATACATCAAAGTTTGTCCGACTAGACACCCTTAAGCTATTAAAAAATTTTCAGCTTGCTATTAATCAACTTTTTTTTCATACGCGGGATCCAGACCTAAAAGGAATATACTCATGAAGCAATACCCATTATGTGTTTTAAAAATAGTGAATTATACGCAGAGTATTTTAAAAGAAAGCCCTGCTACCATATAAAATTATTAAAATCACTCCTCCATTACTGTTTTAGACTAAACACCTTTTTTAGCAAACTCAATATGCGTATGCATATTGTCTTTTTTCGCAGTTTTTTTATGTAAACTTCCTACGTGGTTTTGTTAAATACACTCTTTAATCTCATAGAAAAGGTATTCGAGAAGCTTGCATAAAACATTTTTCCAGCTGAATAAGCATTCAGAAAAATCTTTCCACCTTTATTCTTCCCTCGGTGAGGCAGAAATGCGACTTTTCTTTATGTGCGTATACCGCCAGTGGCGTAACTGGTAAAACTTTTAGTAAAATACTCCTGCCTGTGTGAGCGTTTGTATGCAGTAAAAAGGCAGGTTCTAAAAACTTTTATTACAATTTTCTACTTTTACTCTTTTTTTTTTCAAAAATCTATTATCATAATAAATCTTGACATTTAACGTAATCTTGTAAAAAAGTTGGTCTGAAGCTATTTATTTGTGGAATTTTTATAATCAACTATTTTCAATGGAAAATAAGCCACAATTTTACCAAAAAAATGATTTTATTAACGTTTCGAAGTTATTATTTTATTATTGTCTCTGAATAGCAAAAATATATATGATTGTTTAATGAAATTTATCTGTGAAACTAAAATTAACCTCTAAACATTTAATCCTGATATTTTGATATATTATGTTCATATGAAAAAAGAAGAAGATGTATAATGGAAAAATGTGGTGAGCAACTGGGACAGTCCATAGCGGCCAGCTGCGGCTTTTGAACTGAGTAGAGAGCTGTGGAAGAGTTTGCTATGGAACTCTAAGGACCTCATTGCCTTCTTTATGTATGAATAGAAAACAAAAAGTTGTGACTGGCTAATTAACACCCAAGTTTATGCCATAAAAGAAAAAAAAACGTTTTGAAGCCCAAATCGGGTTTCGTTGTCAAAATAAAAAATACTACTAAAATAAACAAAAATGTTGTTGCTAAGTAAAAAAAATTCTTTCAATAATTTATTTAATCTGATTCATTTCTATTGGCAATTTAGATGTATATTATACAGTTTAAAGTAGAAGACTTTAAAATGATATCGCCAATATTTATGAGTTGCGTTCCTGGGACGACTTTACTAAAAGATAGTTCATTCGATTACATGAAATCAATCCCAACTTAAGAATATCCGTCACAAAAAATCATACCATGTGATCTGTCTTTAAAAAGACAACCAAATGCAACGATGACAGTAAAATTCTCGCGTTAGAGATTCCATAGTAAATCACGAGGGAAAATCAGGAAAAACCTCGTGATACTATCCCGACATCGTAAGTATTTGGCCTTACATTTAATTTACTTTCAAAAAACTAATACCAAATTCTGACTTTATTATGTTTAAATTATAAATAATATTAATAATACATAAATATACAATAAGTAATACTTACTAAAATATAAAATTTGTACTACCTCGATATGTTATTGACTTACTAATCGTGGTATTTTCTTTCTATTGACTTCCTCTTTCAGTATGGGTAACCACATCCTACTGCATTATAATACTGTCGCAAATTCTTCGGTAGAATGCAGTAGGATGTGGTTACCCATGTTGGAAGAGGAAGAATAGAGGAGAAGAATCAATAGAAAGAAAGTACCACGATTAATAAGTCAATAATCTAATAATATTTAGTATTACTTATTGTATATCTATGTAGTATTAATATTATTTATAATTTAAACATAATAAAATCAGAATTTGGTATTAGTTTTTTGAAAGTAAATTAAATGTAAGACCAAATACTTACGATGTCGAGATAGTATCACGAGATTTTTTCCTGGTCTTCCCTCGTGATTTACTATGGGATCTCTAACGCGAGAATTTTACTGTCATCGTTGCATTTGGTTGTCTTTTTAAAGACAGATCACATGCTATGATTTTTTTGTGACGGATATTCTTGAGTTGGGATTGATTTCATGTATTCGAATGAACTATATTTTAGTAAAGTCGTCCGAGGAACACAACTGATAAATATTGGCGATATCATTTTAAAGTCTTCTACTTTAAAATATATACGTCCAAATTGCCAATATAAATGAGTCAGATTAAATAAATTATTAGAAGCATTTTTTTTACTTAGCAACAACATTTTTGTTTATTTTATTAGTATTTTGTATTTTGACAACGAAACCCGATTTGGGCTTCGAAACGTTAATAAAATAATTTTTTTGGTAAAATTGTGGCTTATTTCCCATTGAGAATAGTTGCTTGTAGAAAAGGCCAATTGGCATCGTATAAATTTTCTGACTACGATCTTAGATCTTCTTTGTATATTATGTTACTCTATCCAGTAAAAACATAAACTTAACTTAACGTTCTAAAGCTCTGTATTAAGGAAATTCCTCAATGTATATATTAAAAATTCAGAAAATATATTGCTGCAGATTACTATAGTCTGACCAACAAGCAACAAGTCACCAAAAGTCAGATCTGGTGATTTAGAAAATATTTTGCTACAGATTACTCTCATCTAACCAGCAAGCAACAAGTTACCACATGTCAGATCTGGTGATTCAGAAAATATATTGCTGCAGATTACTATAGTCTGACCAACAAGAAACAAGTCACCACAAGTCAGATCTGGTGATTCAGAAAATAGTTTGCTGCAGATTACTATAATCTGACCAACAAGCAACAAATCACCACAAGTCAGATCTGGTGATTCAGAAAATATTTTGCTACAGATTACTATAGTCTGACCAACAAGCAACAAGCCACCACAAGTCAGATCTGGTGCTGAATTCAAATGGAACAACCATAATAGTTGTAGGGCCCTAATGCTAGATCTCGTATGTGGAACGAGCATATTACTGTATTAGTAATATACTCGTTCTGTATATTACTGTACGAGTATATTAGTACATTCGAATTCGAGGAACTGCAAATTATGATGTAAAAACTTGCAGGCACCCTAAAAATAAACATGAGAAAAACAAAACTAAAGACAAAAACAGGCGACCCCAGATAATATATAACTATAATTGGCAGTGAGATAGAAAAGGTCCACGAATATATCTACCTAGGCCAAATTCTGAAACTTTGCAAAGAGAACCAAAATGCGGAAATTACTAGGAGAGCAAGACTAGCATGGGCAGGATTTGGAAAACTTAGTTGGATATTAAGAACCGCAAAATACCCCAATATTTGAGTAGCAAAGTGTTCAACCAGTGCATCCTTCCTATCATGAGATATGGATGTCAAACCTGGACCCTAACAAAGGCAAATATGAATAAACATTTTATTTTTTTTTTGGGAGGTGATAATCTTCAAAAGACCGTCTGGGAAGATGTCCCAGGCGTGTCGGATTCAGTCCGGAATGCTTCACCGCTAAACTCACCCCCTCTTTCTCCAGCCGACGGGTTTGGAACCGCACTTAGCGTGCATATATTACCCGCCGACCTTACTCTTAACTCCCCTCTAGCACTCTTCGCGTGCATTCAGGACGGACACGGGTAGAACAAGGAAAACAGAAATCAAAACAGAAACAAAACGAGAAACACAAGAGCCACTCAGCCTGAGTAGAAGGTAAAGTCCTCCCCCTACTGAATGCCTCCTGAGACATGCACCACAGTTAAATAAGATTAGAATAAAAACGGTAAAATGTTATATAAATAAAATTGATAAATAAATAAATAGATCGATAAAACATAATAAATAAAATAAAATAAGGGCAGTAAGCGTAGATTGGATGTAAAGGGTCCTCCCCCGCTGACTGCCTTGCATGACACAAACATGTTAAAAAAATGAATAAAAAAATGAATAAAAAATGAATAAAAAAAATTATGACGATTGGGCATCCCGCTTGCTGACGCGTCTCTTTTTCCTCTTTGTGCTTGATTGTCTTGGTGACAAAAGCAATGATCAGGTCGAAGTCTCTCTTGCTATCGATAGCTTTATCGATTAGCTCATGAGGCTTGCCTAGAGGGGATCCCAGACCCAGCTGTAACTCGGTACGCCCCGCGTGATATGCAGGGCACTCAAACACAACATGCTGCGCGTCATCCACCACTCCACAGTCAGAACATAGATCGTCCCCGGTCTTCCCTATACAATAGGTAAATTTCCTAAACGATTCATGTACCGTCAAGAATTGTGTGAAGTAATAGTTGACGCGCCGATGCCGGCAATCGTACAATCTCACCACATCCGGAATCAGGGATCTCGTCCAGGCCGCTTTCTCGACTTCGGCTCTCCATTCCCTCTGTCACATCTGCACCGAGAGAACAATTTCTTTTCTCCTAAAACACCGATTTCTTTGAGCAATATTTCTTAAAAGTTAACATATCCTATTAACTTAAACATACCGGTTCACATATAAAGAAACGAGTTTTTTAAACACAACTCAATAATTTCTTACAGATAATTTCTTCAATACTAAGAAATGCATTAATGGTTACATTTAATTTTCTTATCCTAAAGTTTTTATTTCTTAAATTGAAAACTACAAATATTTTGCAGTATAAGAAATATAATGTTAAGTTAATCCATATTTATATTTGTGAACAAGAAATTTTCTTGCAATCAAATAAATATTTTAAACCACAAGAAATAATTCTTCAGAAATACCCTCTGTAGTAGCTGTGGTTATAAAATAAAAACTTTGTCATTAATGCCGAAATGTTACTTGTAAAGAGATTTTCTTCCACAAAAGAATTGCGCAGATTAACTATTTATGATTTAGTCGTCAGTGTTTGTCAAGATGGCGTGATATGTTCATGTTCATATAGATGGATTTTTGATTTATTGGTGTTCCTTAAAAATTAACGGATATTTTGAAGGTACGTACATATATAGGTATTAAATAAAAGTAAATTGAGTAATTTAAGATGTAATAATAATATTGTTGCGTATCCGAATGGTTAAAAAAGAAACATAATAGTATCTTTATATGCTTTTTAGGTATAATGATGGACGACTCTGAAATAAAGGAGCTTATTATTCTAACTGGGAAATATGCCACAATTTAAAGCTGGGACAGAATGATATTAATATATAGCTTCAGAACAATATTAAGAAAGGAGTTATTAACCAACTGCGGGGCCTTCCAAAAATGGTAGAACTTTATACATGTAAGTACCTTTTTAAAAATGTGTACCTATACTTATGTATCAACTATAATAGGTTTCTTGAATGTATCGTCTTCTATAAAAATATACAATACAACGCTATATCAAACATGGCGGGTGCAACGCTGAGGATGTTTTCTGTTAATTTATTTGAGATAAAGAAATCAGTTAGTCTAAAAGAAATATATGTTTACGGTTAAGAAATTTTATTGCCGAAAACCGTGAATTAGTTAATATATATTAAATGACTTAGATGTAAACTAATAATACTTTCCCGTAATAAAATTTCTTAATGATTAGGTATGCTGTCTCTTTTAGATTATAAAAATTAAGAAAATTACATTTTATTATGTCTGCTTCAATGTTTTCATTGGTTGTATTTTCCCTCTTGTTTTAGCTAAACAATGTTTATTGTGTGACTTAATATTATACAGATAAATAATTAATATTACATTAACAAAAAGAAAAAAATAAACAAAGATGTGTAGGTTAAATAATGCCATGTTTGAACTAAATATGATTGATTAATATTAGTATTAATAGTTCTTATGTGGGGCCGTGTATTTGTTTTTTTTGTATTTCCTAAATTTGTCAAAATCAATATTTATATCTGTATAAAAAAATTTTTATTAAAGTAAGTTTACTCTTTCTACATAACGATTTTGTTTTAGTGCATTGCTGATGTACAAAGTGCTATTAACAAAAGAAGGAAAATTTGAGGAAGTTAGATTTGCCTCTCCATCCTTTTATTGTTGTGTAGAAGCCAGTGGTTTAAGAGTGGAGAAAATATTTGTATGTAATAATAACGTTTTTATATTATTTTATTAATAAATAATGATTTTACCTTAACACAATGATTTATTTCGCCGTATGCAATATCACTTTATTTTCAAGAAATATTAACTTAACTCTAAATATACGTTTATCTCTGCGAAATATATTTCTTAACATTAAATACATTAATTATTAATAGTGAAATAATAATATTCCTTACTAAGAAATATTATTGCTCAGAAAGAATAGTTTTGTAATGTGTAGAAAATATATTTTTATGACCAATAAAATTAATTAACATCAAGTGTAATTTCTTTCTGATAAATGGGTTTGAAGTTTGCCAGAAAGTGATAGTTAAATCATGTTTAAGATATATTTCTTTGGCTATAGTAGAATTTATTTGAAATATTTTAGAAAATTATATCTTACATACAAAGATATATTTCTTAGGCAATATGCCAAGTCGATCTTTCTTAAATATTAATAAAGTTTCTTTATGTCAAGAATTTTTTTCTCTCGGTGTGTAGACTTCCCGTCCTTTCCTGTGGTCCTGAACCTATTGCCTCCTTGCTCCTTTGGTATATTGGGACTCTTTCTACGGCCAGGATGTGCACCGGCCGGATATGAATAAACTAGCCGGAACAGAAAGAGCAATGTTAGGAATACGATTGTCAGATAAAAAGAGGAACGACTGGGTAAGATAAAAATTAAAGTCGAGGACATAACAACAAAATTTGCCAAACTTAAATGGAGCTTTACAGACCACACTGGTAGACAAAAAGACCAACGTTGGAATGCAACAATACAACACGGGAGACCTTAAGAAAGTAAACGACCGAGAGGAAGACCACAAATGAGATGGGTTGATGATATTAAAAGAGTAGCCGGAACACATTTGAAATATGTTGCTCAGGATAGAGACCGACGGAAGGAGTTGAGAGAGGCCTATGTCCAAACGTGGACGAGAGAAGGCTAAGAAGAAAAAAAAATAAGAAGAATACACAATATTATCGGCGTTTGAGAAGTAGAAGTTAGTGTTTATTTTTAAGAGAAAATCGCTTTCCCGTACGTCTATGCTTCCATTAGTATGCTATTTTAATTTTTCGTTTAATGTAATAGCAGCCCATAACAATACCGATGCGCTGGCTACGTATCCGTCTATCATTTTTAATAAAGAAATACCCCACCTTGTCGTCATATACTGTCTGTAGCGCAACAAAACAATCCGAAAAAGCAGAAATATATATCTTGAACCGAACTCACTTGGATATACGGCACTAGAAAACGTACGGCTAGGATAGCGCCATTATATCTTGTAAAGTAAAAGAATGTGAATGTACTAAAATATTTAGAACCGCTCCATTGTGTCTCGGCGTTGGCCAAGATTATGACCAAAAATACGATGGGCCATAAATTTGAAAGGTTTTCTCTTGTTTTTGAATATGTATTCAAAACCGAGCATTACGTCTCGAATAAACAATACAGAATGGTTTACGGGTTGCTACACTGTAACTAATGAAACTGTATAAAAGACAAACTGTTATTTTTGTATCCGGTTATAAAGTATGCAGACAAGAAAACTCTGAACTAGCACAAAATAAACACTTTTCGTCTTAAGATGTACATAATATTTGCATTTAATCTCAAAACACAAACAAAATAAGAAGTGGTATAACTGTGTGAAAATATATGCTTTTAATACGCAAATACATCATGGTAGGCTAAACTTTCTGGTTTGTTTATGTAATAAACTTCATACAGATTCTCTACTTTCCTGCTTTTTACGGAACAAAAGTGTCGTTATACTTTAAAAGTAACCTTTGTTTTCTTGTGAGCGTTTCAGGATGTTGGGCAACATTTTAGGACAAGCAATAAAGCAGGAACAGCAGCACAACGAGATGGAGTCAATATTTATACATTGCACTGAAATACCAAAGCGTAGTGCCAAAGAAGTGCTATAGAGGAGAACGGAATCCTCGTCAGTCAAGTGTATTCTACGTTTATGGTGGTAATTTCTATATTAACTAATATTTTTCATAAAATAAATATCTTGATCCCCTACTTAAAACGTCACCTATTTTTGTAGACGGCTTACTCACTGTTGCAGTTTTGCAATTTTATAAATATTACTTATTTTATATTAAATATAAATTATTTCTACGTCACCCACAACCCTATCTAATTGCTGGTACATAGTACGAATTCAATTAGAAGAACTCACTAACTCACTATTCGTTGCAAGAATTACCGAACATTGGCGCTCATGACAGCCGCCATTCATATTTTCGAAATTTAACACTTAAGAGAAGCTACTCTACTTAACGAATCACTTTTATTCCTGGTCGGCCACAGGATAAAGTATTGTCTTCAACCTGGTGCCGCCATCGTCAACTTTTGATCACTTTTGGTTCCTGCCTTTTCAAGGAGGCATCGCTTATGCTCTTGTCAGCGCCGCTGGTAGCTCCCAGTATTCAACACCATGTGATGAAAGTTTTTGTATCTTCATTAGGTCTATAATTTAATTTTCTTGTAGGTCTTAATGTTTCAGCATTAAATGTATATATTCTGTTTTATTTTACGAGTTTCTTATCTTGTATGTCATAAAACACATACTTAATTCAAAGAGGAGAAACCAGTCTGTTCTAGATTGAACGCGTCTATCCAGACTCGCTTTCTGATAGCCTTGATATTATGTAATTATACAGTGGTCATTAGTGTTGCCCAAATGCAAGACCAAGACGAGACTTAAAGAGTCTTGGTCTTGGTCTTGCACCAATACACCTGGTCTTGGTCTTGGTCTTAGTATTGCACTCCCGGTCTTGGTCTTGGTCTTGGTCTTGCAGCAAGAGTCTTGCAAGTCTCGCAGTTCCCCACTAGCATATTACTATTTATTAATCGTTACTTTAAATCTTAGAACAACCTAACTAGTCCAGAAAGCCACTGCGCATCCGCTAGGAAAAATATTCTAATTCGGATTTTTTGCACAATCTTACTCAAAAAGGACTCCTTTTAACAAATTTGCATGTTGCCAGGACCAAAAGGTGGTCAAAAATTTTTTAAACGTTTTTTTTTTTGTTTTTTTCCTAAAATAATTATTTTTGCATGGAAAAATTTTTTTTTAGGTTTTTTGGATCATTCCAAACTGAAAAGGTCTTTAGTGACTTTTCTCTAAAAATGATAGGTTTTGACATATAAGCTATTAAAAATTGAAAAATTGCGATATCTGCCATTTTTAACCCTTAAAAACTATGTGAAAAACTGAAAATTTGAATGTTGCCAAGGTAGGTAGATATTCTTTAAACATCGATTGATGAAATCCCGAAGAGTTTTTTGCTATAGAATTTTCAAAACTCCTTTGTTTTTTAATTGCTAATCAAGCGTGCGCGACACTATTTTCCACCGACAGTATGGTGCAAATGAAAGGAATAAATTCGTTATTTCGTAAACCGGCGACTTTAAGGAAAAATCCCGAAACAGGTCGATTTTTATTTTTAAGTTATGATATTGTGGCATATATGGTATACTAGTGACGTCGTCCGTCTGGGCGTGATGACGTAATCGATGATTTTTTTAAATAAGAATAGGGGTCGTGTGGTAGCTCATTTGAAATGTTCTTCAATTCTCTATTCAGTAATGTAAACATTTACATAATTATTTATACAGGGTGTCCTTCTACTTCTTTTTTTGTCAAATAATTTAATTGAATAAAACAATTTTGGACACCCTGTATAAATAATTATGTAACTGTTTATATTACTGAATAGAGAATTGAAGAACCTTTCAAATGAGCTAGCACAGGGCCCCTATTCTCATTTAAAAAAATCATCGATTACGTCATCACGTCCAGATGGATGACGTCACTAGTATACCATATATGCCACAATATCATAACTTAAAAATAAAAATCGATTTGTTTCGGGATTTTTCCTTAAAGTCGCCGGTTTACGAAATAACGAATTTATTTCTTACATTTGCACCATACTGTCGGTGGAAAATAGTGTTGCCCACGCTTGATTAACAATTAAAAAACAAATGAGTTTTGAATATTGTATTGCAAAAAAATCTTCTGGATTTCATCAATCGATGTTTAAGGAATATCTACCTGCCTTGATAACATTCAAATTTTCAGTTTTTCACACAGTTTTTGAGGGTTAAAAATGGCCGATTTCGCAATTTTTTAATTTTTAATCGCTTATATGTCAAAAACTATCATTTTTAGAGAAAAGTCACTAAAGACCTTTTTTATTTGGAATGACCCAAAAAATCTAAAAAAGGTTTTTTCCATGCAAAAAAAATAATTTTAGGAAAAAAACAAAAAAAAACGTTTAAAAAATTTTGGACCACCTTTTGGTCCTGGCAACATGCAAATTTGTTAAAAGGAGTCCTTTTTGAGTAAGATTGTGCAAAAAATCTGAATTAGAATATTTTTCCTAGCGGATGCGCAGTGGCTTTCTGGACTAAACAGTATAGGTACATTTTCAGCTTGACTTAACATACAGGGTGAGGCAGATAAACTTTCCTATTAAAAATATCTCCAGAACTAAAGACAACAGAATCATGAAAATTGGAATGGAGTGTTTTAAAGAGTGGTCTATTTAATGAAAATATTTTATCTATTTCCTACTTTCAGTTATACCGGAAGTTGCTCATAACTTCGTTTTTTTAATGGAACACCCTGTATATTATTACATTTCTGAATTCTCTTCCATGTCTTCTTTCTGAAATATGAGGTTTTGTAATATTATATAGGGTAGTTTAAAAGATAATTACGTTTTCTTATTAATTTCGTAGCAGTTTTCACACCCTGTAGAATTGGTTATTTGACATCAAAAACTTTATTTATGTTCAAATCATTTTTAATATAGTCTACTATTGTTAAAAATTATTAGTGTAGCTAAATGTTGAATTTAGTATACAGGGTTGGTCGAAACTCGGAATGAATATTTTCTGAGTTTTGTTAAATGGAACACCCTGTATTTTAGTATTGTAATGAAATTATATTTTATGGTACTTTTTATTTCTTAAGCATTCTTTATACCTAACTGCTTTAATTTGTGCTTAATTGTTAATCGCACTAACAATCTTAACTACGCAGGTATTTTAATAGCTCAACAATTATTGGTAATTTTTTGGATCAGTCTAGACTTCTAGACTCTAGATTAATATGTATCTATTTCCGAAAAATTATTTCCTATTGAATTATTTGCGAACATTTTATGTTCACGGCTAACCTAATAAAATTTCACATATTTTTTGTTGCAAATAATATTTGGCTTGAATCACCAATAACTCACAAACTAAAGCAGTTAGGTATAATAAATGCTTAAGAAATAAAAAATTACCATATTACATCGTTACAGTACTAAAATACAGGGTGCTCCAATTAAGCAAACTCAGAAAATACTCATTCCGAGTTTAGACCAACCCTGTATTCTAAAATTAAAAATTTAGCTATATGGTGTATTCCACGAATATACGACTGTTTTGTATTATCGCGACGACGAATATTTTAGTACGCAACATAAGAAGTACGAAAGTATTTTGCTCTAATATTTACTCCAATAATTACTCCAGTAAAATATTCGTTGTCGCAATAATCCAAGAGAGTCGTATGTTCGTGGAATGGGGTATACTAACAATTCTTAACAATAGTAGATTATATTAAAAATCATCGGAACATAAATATAGTTTTGGATGTCAAACTACTACAATTCTACAGGGTGTGAATATTGCTGCGAAATTAAGAAAAAAAAAATGTAATTCTCTTTTAAACTCCCCTATATAATATTACAAAACATTTTAACAACGAAGACATCGAGGAGAATTTAAAAATGTAGGTAAAAATATACAGGGTGTCCCATTCAAAAAAATGAAGTTATAAGCAACTTCCGGTATAACCGGAAGTAGGAAATAGATGAAAATATTTTCATTAAATAGATCACTCTTTAAAACCCCTTCGTTCCAATTTTCATGATTCTGTTGAATTTAGTTACAAAACCAACTAAATTCATAAATGTATAAACAATTGACATCGGGTGGGGTTTGAACCCACGATCTAAACTATCCCTGCCTATAGCTATCTACGATGTCCCATGGGAGTCAGTCTGTTTCTTAATAAACATTTGCATTTAATGACCTTACATGTCCTAAAGCATGGTTACAACACAAACAATCCAATAAATGGCATAAACTTGACTGTATTAAAGAACATTTGTCTAGAATGGTATTTTGTTTGAGCCATTGATATAATTGCACACTCTGCAAAAAGTTTATATACCTACGATAGTCTTTAGTTTTTAAACTGATAAGGAAAAACAATTAAGTGGCTGTCGTATTATATCAGCTTTGGTGACATCATAACAAGTTTCAAAAGGGTATTTATTACTGTCGGCGTCAAAACACAAGATTATTTTATGAAAGGACCTATTCTCAAAATCTACACAATTACAACGAATTTCAGAGCGAAGGCGTCGTCTGCTATATAAGAAAGAATGTATTATTAAATATTTTATTTTTACATTGTACAAATTTATTATGACCTCCGAGTATGTGTCAAATAAAAATGTCACGTGGTCTTTTAATGTATATTTTGATTCGCTATGTATGCTTATTGTATTGTTCATAATGCGCATAAGTCCAATTTTCCAAATTTTTTTTACCTTTTTTGCGTCTCATACTTTTTAAGCATATACCCGAACTACTACAGTGCGTCCATAAAGTAAGGCATAAATTCGTTATTTCGTAAACCGGCGACTTTAAGGAAAAATCCCAAAACAGGTCGATTTTTATTTTTAAATTACGATTTTTCGGAATATATATCATACTAGTGACGTCATTCGTCTGGGCGAGATGACGCAATCGATGATTTTTTTTAAATGAGAATAGGGGTCGTGTGATAGCTCATTTGAAAGGGTATTCAATTCTCTATTCACTAATGTAAACATTAACATAATTATTTATACAGGATGTTCCAAAAAACATTTTTTAATTAAAATGATTGAGACAAAAAGAACAATGTGTGTAATTTCTTTAATTCAAAATGCGTTTTACTACTGTCAGAAAACCGAAAAAAAAATTTATTTGACAAATAAACATTGATTTTCGCTTAAACGAAATATTCAAACTGGCAAGAGGCAGGTGGGTGAAAGCTGTAACATTGAATTTAAGCGAAAAACAATATTTATTTGTCAAATAAACATTTTTCCTGTTTTCTGACAATATTAAAACGTATTTTGAATTAGATAAATTACATAAATTCTTCTTTTTGTCTAAATTATTTTAATTAATAAAATGTTTTTTGAACACCTTGTATAAATAATTATGTTAATGTTTATATCATGGAATAGAGAATTTAATACCCTTTCAAATAAGCTGTCACATGGCCCCTATACTCATTAAAAAAAATCATCGATTACGTCATCACGCCCAGATGGATGACGTCACTCGTATGATATATATATATATATATATATATATATATATATATATATATATGCTAAGAAATCGAAAATTAAAAATAAAAATCGACCTGTGTCGGGATTTTTCCTTAAAGTCGCCGGTTTACGAAATAATGAATTTATGCGTTTCTTTATGGACGCACCAGTGGTGTCATGGTGTGGGAACGCGTGGGAACGCCGTTCCCACACTGGTTAAGAAAAGAAAGAAAAAGAAATATAGAATTTAGGTTTTGTAAACAAAAATTAGCAGTGCGTTCCGGCACTGCTAATTTTGCCATGACACCACTGGGACGCACTGTATATTCCCTAAAACGACACTCAATCCTAACTGCAAGACGCAAGAGTCTTGCAGGCTTCGTCTTGTTCTTGCTCAAGTCTTGCACGGTCAGTCTTGGTCTTGGTCTTGCTAAAATAAAGCGGTCTTGGTCTTGGTCTTGGTCTTGCGAAAATGCAAGAACAAGACCAAGACTGCAAGACCAAGACCGATTTTGGGCAGCACTAGTGGTCATCTTATGTGCAGGAAGGAAAACTCACAATACTTAAAGATGATAGAAATGGAAACGGTAATGTAATCGATGTAAAATTGTAGCAACAACAACTCAATCATATAGAACTGGAAATTATGACTCTTTATAATAAAATTGCAAATTTAGGAAAAAACATCATTATATCATGGATAAAGGGACACGCAGGCATTAGGAGTAACGAAATAGTAGACATGCTAGCCAAATCCGCTCTAGAAATAGGCGAAGAACTTCCCATGAACTTACTACCCATTTCGGATAATGATATTATTAGTAGACGACACCAAAAAGAAAATTGGCAAAGGTATAATCGAAACACTAGAACTGGTAGTAATTACAAGCAAATGCAGCCTGAATTTCCCATTAAAAGGTGGTTTCATTCTGTATCAAATCGCCATTTCATAAAAGTTATAAATAGATTGAGATGTAATCATGCTCTTACCCCCTTAATATATGTACAGTTTGGGTCTCACAGAGTCACCTAACTGTGAGTGTGGAATAGAAGGTGGTCTACTACATATTCTTCTCGAATATTCACATCAATCAGTTTAAATATAAGCAAATTTTATAATAATCTTAATATATTAAAAATTCCACTTCCCGTTTATCTGAACAATTTAATATTTTCTGAAGATATTAATACATTAAAAACAATTTACGAACATATCAAAAACTGTAAATATAGATTGTAGCAATAAAATTTACCCTGTATTTAAGTAATTTTGTTAAAACAAAGCAGGCATGTTTGTTAAAACAAAACAAACATGTTTGTTTTGTTGTTTTTCTTAAACCCTCTAGATTTAAATTATTATTGTACATTATAATTGAAAAAAGAAAAGAACAAGAAGAAAAAGAGAAAAGAAAAAGCAAAAAAAAGAGAAAAATAGCAGAAAAAGCAAAAAAAGCAAAAACAGAAAAAAACTAAGGAGATGTAAATCTCCGAGATGTTGAATCGGGTTTATGTCTTAGCGTAGTAAAAAAAACAATTAATAAAAAATAATAATAAAAAATAATAAAAATAAAACAAATTAAAGATATAAAAAAATAAATATGTACAAAAAAAATATTTTCAACCAAAACAGTGTATTATTTAGATAATAATTGTAATATGTTAGTTTGTTATGTATTTAGAGTTAGAAATACAGAAAAAATTCCTCTGATTGAAAAAACAAATTTGTTTGTTTTTAAAATAACAAAATGTCTGGCTAATTGGCTCGACTGCTCGACCAAGACCATCAAATTCACACAAAAAAAATTTAACAATTAAAGAAAGAAATACAAATACAAGTAAAAACTCGTTTTGTATGTAAATGAAAAAATGTAACAAATAAAACGCAAAAAATAATTTGTCAGTAATAAATTTTATAAAAAAACATACAAAATATAGTCGATCCCGCTTATTACAATACCGGTTATAGGAATATATCGGTTTAAGGAATAGAAATTAGAGGTCCCGAAATGTTTCTACTAGTCACCAATGATCGGGACCACTGATCTATCTTTCATATCATCCCTTGTTTTTGGAGGTATTTTATAAACTTCATTCTTAATGTTACTCCAAAAAAATGAGTCCAGTTTATTAAATTCTGTTGAAAAATTGTCGAAAACTTTGAGATGCATATTACAAAATTAGTTAGAATGTTACAGGGTGCTCGATAACCAAGTGACAGACCAAACTTATGTTTTTTTTTAATGGAACACCGTATACTTTATTTTATATTCGAAGTTTCCTTAACTGTCCCATCACAAAAATATAAAGGTTTGTTTTGTTATACAGGGTATTTACAAAGTTATATAAACAATTTTATGGCCACACTACAGGTCTATTAAAAAATGAAAATATCTTGAAAACTAATATATTTAGACATAGGGAATGTTATATATAAACTTACTATAGGGAAAGTTAAAGTACGGTAATGGCACCTACTTTTTAATAGTGATATAAAATACAGGGTGTTCCATTTAAAATTACGGAGAAAATATTGCACTTGCGTTTTGACTCACTCTGTAATTGATATAAAGAAAATGACCAATATCAATAATTTTTGAAAATTTTATTAATAAATAAAAAAATATTGCATCAATAAACCATTGCTGTTGTGCTCATCTTTATTTATACAGGGAGTTGAACTTGTTACGAGTTTCATATAAAATTGGTTATATAACTTTATAAATACCCTGTATAACATAACAAACCTTTATATTTTTGTGATGGGACAGTTAAGGAAATTTCGAATATAAAATAAAGTATAGGGTGTTCCATTAAAAAAAAACAAAAGTGTGGTCTGCCACTTGGTTATTGGAGCACCCTGTAACATTCTAACTAATTTTGTAATATGAATCTCAAAGTTTTCTACAATTTTTGTTACTAACTTTTATTGCTGTCTATTACTATAAACATCTATTGAGCTTTACCCCACTAATCAATTACCCTGTAAATAGTTTTACGTTGACGATGATATAAATAAATATAGCCTGGCTAACGTCAAGAAAGTTAAAAATTTTCGCAGTAGGTTTTACACAAGTAGAAATTAAGAAGTTAGTGTCTTAAGAAATTCCTTACATATTTAACCATATTTTCAGAAACCTAAAAATAGGTAAATACTTTATTAAATCTAATAGTTAAATATTACTATTGTGGCGCGTTTTGAGTTGACTTTATTTATTTTTAAATAAGAACACTTACCTACATGAATTTAATAAAAAGACTTACTTCATATTTTTTATTTATAACACTAACTTACAAGAACAACAAACACTTAATATTATTTAATTTATTAGAAATTAATACATTATCTATTTTCTATAGTCCAAGTAATGAAGCTTAAAATAGGACAAAACCTCGCAATTTTTACAGAATGGATCGATTTGCTTGAATATTTGAGAGTGAGTAATGGATAGTCCAAGGATCAAAATCTATATGATGCCGAAAGGCGCTTTTACCATGGGGGTGGTTGCCACCCTATGTCGGGGGTGAAAATTTTTGATTATATTTTGACCGCAAAAGTTGGTAAAAACATTCATTCTAAGCAAAAAATGTTCTATACGTATTTTTGATAAAATTAATAGTTTTCGATTTATTCGCTATCGAAAGTGTTAGTTTTATATTAAAAGAATTAATCTTCTTAATCAGTTTTCTGCAAATAACTCAAAAAGTTTTCGTTTTATCAAAACAACTTTGCTTAACAAAAATGTACCTTTTGAAAAAATAGACAAAACAGTTTTTTTTTAAATTTTCTTTAAGACCAATAGTAATCGAGCTATACTTTATTATATGTTAGCTCTTCTTCGTCAAATGCTAAATATTGTAGTTTCAAAGTCAAAAGACGGGAAAACTATGCATTTTTCGAGGATAACTTGTTTAAACTAATTTGAAGTATTTAGAAATATCTATCTCCAGAAATAAAACAAAGTCTTTAGCTCAAAAATTAAGTGGCTTATAATGAAAAGAATTTCAGACCCTATATTTTTCAGCGAAAAAGTGATTGAAAGCAAACCCCTAACCACCACCCTGAATAAAATTAGTCCTTGACCTTTTTCGTCTTCTTTACTTATGTATTATTAATAGGTTTTAGAAGTTTAACTGGTTTAGAATGATTAGTTTTTAAAAAAAATGGAGTCAAAAGCAAATATCGAATTTTTGAAGTGTGGTAAAAAATTTCCTTTTCTTCAGAATAGAAAGATTATCATCATAGATACGAAAAAATATTTAATATGAAATTATAGCTTATTTACTTCCCAAGAACTTGGTTTGCAAAAATATTTTCTACGTTAAAAATTGAGTGAGATATTGACAATTAAATCTTGTAATAACATGCAAAAATCACCTTTACCAACCCTTTTAAAGTCACCACTTTTTGCGACTGAGGATTTTAAAAGAATTTAATATTAATAGTCTTATAGATCTTGTAAAAACCTACAAAACTATTTTTTACCAAACTTTCTAAGATAAAAATTAAAAAGGGTACGGTTAAAAAATCAATATATTTTTTTGAGAGAAAAAAAAAGAAATCCAATTGGAAGCATAATAATGTAAGTTAGCCTTGCTTTTAGTCATTGGCCTTATCCATTCTTCTTTATTTATGTATTATTAATAGATTCTAGAAGTTTGACTGGTTTAGAATGATTAGTTTTAAAAAAACTGGAGTTAAAAGCGAATAAAGACTTTTTGTAGTTTGGCAAAAAATGTCATTTTCTTCAGAATAGAAAGATTAGCATCAGATATACGAAAAAATGTTTTTATATGAAATTTTAGGTTATTTAATTCCCAAGAACTTGGTTTGAAAAAATTTTTTCTACGGCAAAAATTGAGTGAATGGTAAATGAGTATAATATCAAAAAACATTGATTTTTTCTGTATAAAACTAACACTTTCGATAGCGAATAAATCGAAAGTATTAATTTTATCAAAAAAATGTATAGAACATTTTTTGCTTAGAATGAATATTTTTATCAACTTTTGCAGTCAAAATATAATAAACAATTTCCACCCCTAAGATGGGGTGGCAACCGCCCCCATGGTAAAAGCGCCTTTCGGCATCATATAGATTTTGATCCTTGAACTATCCACTACTTATTTTCAAATTTTCAAGCAAATCGATTCATTCTGTAAAAATTGCGAGGTGAAATGCTTCGGTTCCTGGACTACTATTGTAATTTACAAAATTTATCTATTCAAAAATACCGCCAAAACGTACGCTCGAATACAGTACCCCGTCGCGGCTTTATTAGACTTCCGAACTCATTCACAATCGTTGCCTTAAATACTACACTGCGCGTCATAGAAAACGGGCACCCTAAAAAATGGGTCATTTTTGATGTGGCGTATCTCCTAAACCTGTTGTCCTATTTAAGTGATTTTTTGAATATGTTATCGCCTTATTCTTTGTCAATATCCCTGTAACAATATTTTTGCTAAACAGGTAAATTTTCATTGTATGTCGGGTGTCCGAATCAAACTGTGTTTTTTTCTCAAAGTTCGCAACACCCTGTGGAATATTCTAGCATTTATAAAATACTGAAATGAAAACCCAACTATAGCCTCAGGTTTTCTTAACATTAAGTTTTTTGATTCATTCGCTTATGTTGGATAATACAAAAGTTATGTACTTTAACAACTAGCCATGTTCTTCATCAGTACAGGGTGTTATAAGTCTAATGGGTTTTAGGGACTAAATAAGTTCGACAAACTTTAAGGGGTAATTAAAAAATAATGACAGTTTGCTTTATAATCATATATCCGCAAATGCTTCGTTTCCGAGATACGGGATGTTTAATTTTTTCTTACAAACTGACGATTGATTTATTGCTTTAAAACCGGTTGAGATATGCAAATGAAATTTGGTAGGTTTTAAGAGATGGTTATTGCGCATTTTTTGACATGCAACTAAGAATTTTATATTCACCATTGGAGCGCATACGGGTAATATGACCGATCATATTATTCGTATGCACGCTAATGGTGAATAAAAAATTCTTAATTGTATGTCAAAAAATGTTCAATAACTAAGTCTTAAAACCCACCAAATTTCATTTGCGTATCTCAACCGGTTTTAGGGCAATAAATAAATCGTCAGTTTGTAAGAAAAAATTAAACATCCTGTATGTCGGAAACGGAGCATTTGCGGACATATGTTTATAAAGCAAACGGTCATTATGTTTTCATGTAGAATTACCCCTTAAAGTTTGTCGTACTTCTTTAGAAACACCCTGTACTGATAAAGAGCATGCCTAGTTGTTAAAGTATATAACTTTTGTATTATCCAACATAAGCGAATGAATCAAAAAACAGAATGTTAAGAAAACCTGAGGCTATAGTTGGGTTTTAATTTAAGTATTTTATAAATGCTAGAATATTCCACAGGGTGTTGCGAACTTTGAGAAAAAACACAGTTTTATTCGGACACCCGGTATACAATGAAAATTTACCTGTTTAGCAAAAATATTATTACAGTGATATTGACAAGGAATAGGGCTATAAGATATTCAAAAAATTACTTAAATCGGATAACAGGTTTAGGAGATACGCGACATCAAAAATGACCCATTTTTTAGGGTGCCCGTTTTCTATGACGCGCAGTTTATTTACAGTTTTTCTAGAACAAAAAGAATGACCGAGTCGGTTCGATCGGGAATCAATAGAGGGTCCCCTTTTAATTCTAGATTGAAAACTAGATTGAACTTTAAAAGAATTTACTAGTATATTCGGCAAAAATCCATGAAACAAGGTAACAAAAAAGGTTTATTTACAATACTCGAATTATAATAAATAGGCCGAAATCTTCGGCGGTCGATCGACGATGATGATCGTCACAATATTTATTACTTTTTTATTTATTACTTTATTTGTATATTTCATAATTTAATAATTATAACAATATTCTTACCAAAATGCAGAGGAAACCATGTAACTCTTACCTGTAACAAAATAAACAATGCGTTAATAATTATAATAAGTAATATACTAGTTAATTTAGAAGATAAAGTTATTAAAGTACGTTTCTCTAATGTTTGAAAGGACTAACAATTTCATTGGGTAATGTGAATGGGCCACCAATTACACGCTACATAACTATGATCCAAGAAATTTAAAACAGCCAAGGTGTCAAACAAGGATGCATGACGAACTCACTAGTGCAATCTAGTATCTATCAAGTAATATCAAAGACAAACATGAAAACAAACGTAAATGAAATAAAGACAATGGTAGTAATACATAAAATTTATCACTTCTATTGACCGGCCACTACGGAATTTCCATTACTATTAAAAAGCCTATACAGCCTTATCTTCAAAACCTATAACAAAAAATTTCGATTTTGAGTATTAGCAATAAATATGGGTCATTTGATTTTGCCTAAAAACATTGAATTCAAACTTGTACTTGGCAAACGACATAAAAAGTTTTAAACTGCTTCTTCCTGATTGCACAAGTACGTTTTTGAAAACTAGACATCGTCAGCTAAAAGTTCCACTCAGTACCGTCTTCGTGGAATCATCTTCTGTGATGTCAGATCGTTTTCAGAACTATTTTGATGTTTCTTGCTTGTGTCCATTAACTAGTAAAGTCGCATATGCATTTCGAGAGGCTGCGCGTGGCATATTCATTGGCGTTGGCGCGGAAAGTGGATACCACGCTGTTACGTGAGTCTAACGCGATAAAGCCTCGTACGCCGCGCGAGGCAAATGCCTTGCGAGTCAGGCAGCGCGCGGCAGCATCGCGAAATGGATACGCGGTTTAAAGAAATTGTTAAACAATTGGATAAGGCTGCAAGTTTTAGTACGTTCTTTAAAGGTAAAATATTGCAAAACCTCTAAATTTTAAAGAACCGAATGGATTGACATAAAATTTGGCACACACGTAGCTAACAAGTCAAAGAAAAAAAGTGATATTGTGTCGATGTGTTCTTTTGCCCTAGGGGTGACTTTCACCCCCTTTTGAGGGTGAAAAATATATGTTCCTAATAAGTCCGGAAATGGATAAAATGAATAATTCTAAGCATCGCAATTAACTCAAAAAGTAAGTATTTGGTCGAAAAAAAATTCTTATCAAAAATATAGCACGTCAAAAAGTTAAAAACAAGGCGTATATATTGGGTCACTATACCTAGTAGAAGCAGAGTTATAGCTAATGAAAAATAGGTTCATACTCGTCATATTACAAATCAAATATTTTAACGTACCATAACCAAAAAACGAAGCACTTTTTTGGGCAAAACTCATTTTAACTTATTTAAAGTGTTTAAAAATGCTCATTTTTGTTTTTTAAAAATTTTTTTTTGGTGAAAAATAGGGAAAATCACCCCCTAATTAGCATTTCAAATGAACTTAATTGTTACCACTTCACAAGTTTTTTGGTCGCATATGTAGGTATTGATAATATATGATCTGTAGGATGCATGGTTTCAAAATCTTTATTTTTGAAAGAGCTGTAGTTAAAAGGGCTTAAACGAGTCACTTATTACCAGTGTATGCAATTTTTGTCTTACAGAAAAAAAAATTCAAAATATTTAGATAAGTAAAGCCGGTTTTTTTATTGTTTAAGATTTTTGGTATCTCTAACAATTTTTAAGTTATTTTGAAAAAAAGCATTTTTTTCAAAGTTAAAGTTTTGTAAAAATTTTACTTTAAAACTAAATTTTTTCAAAAATAAGCACTTTGAATTGATGAAACTTACAGATCATATAAACACAACATAAGTAAAGTAACTTGTGAAGCGGTAACTATTATTTCATTTCAGTTGCTAATTGGGAGGTGATCTTTCGGATTTTTTTTGCCAAAACAAAAGGCACCAACTATATTTTGAGCGTAGCTTGGTTACATTTTTTTTTTTTTTTTTTTTTTTTTTTTTTATTAACTCCCAGTATATTTACAATCTGTCACATATATAATATTGAAGGACAATAAGTAAATGGTCGGATATTTACATTGGACATGTAGGAAATATTTCCAGTGAATTATTTCCTTTACATAATTAACCTATTTATTTAAAACCGTTATTTGTTTGTTATTCTGAGTACACTTAGTTAAACCTGCTTATCAGGTCCGTTGGTTTAAAGGTTACATTTGATGCTAGAAAAATTTTTATAACAACAGAAATAAAGCTTTTTTTAAATACTTTAAAAAAGTCGTAATGTGTTTTCCCCAAGAATGCTTCATTATTTGGATATTTCACATTGAATTATTCTATTTGGAGTTTTTCGAATAAGAACCTATTTTTCATTAGCTATAACTCTGCTTTTGCTAGGTATAGAGACCTAATATACAGTGCTAGTCAAAAGTCCGTACCCCCCTCGTATCTTTTGAACGGTTACACCTATAATAGCGAAATTTGGAGGGAGGAAATAAACGGACGTAAGCTTCTTAACTAGTTATGATAGGTGACGTAATAGTGACAGATGATGTTACAGAGCCACTGTGAACGATAATTTTAAATGGGACCTTATGGAAAGTGATACCTCGTTTGAAAGATATTGAAAATACCTATTCAGTCATACTAATTTTGTTTGAGTTTAAGCTAATTTTGACGAACAAATGAAATAAATATAGAATTGTTGTTTCGCATTTAATAAATAAAAATTCAAAATTCCGCCTATGATTACTTGTCAAACAGGTTGACGTTGACGTAAAAACTATTAGAGAATTAAAAAACGTCAACATTGTTGACAAAAAATCCATAGGCGGACATTTGAATTTTAATTAATTAGATTCGAAACTACAATATTATATTTATTTAATTTATTCACCAAAATCAAAACCAACCTAACCCCAAAAAAATTAGTAAGACTGAATAGGTATTTTAAATACCTTTCAAACGAAGTATCACTTGCCGTAAGGTCCTATTTAAAATTATCGGTCACAGTGGCCCTGTAACGTCATCTGTCACTATTACGTCACCTGTCACAACTAGTTAAGAAGCTCACGTCCGTTTATTTCCTCCCTCCAAATTTCACTATTATAGGTATAACCGTTCAAAAGATACAAGGGGGGGTACGGACTTTTGACTAGCACTGTATACACATACACCTTTTTTTTCACTTTGTTATAGGCTATAGTTTTGGTAAGAATATTTTTTTCGACAAAATGCCTACGTTTTAGTTATTTGCGAAAAACCGTCTAAAAACGTGATTATTTTGTTGAAAAATAAACATATTCACTTGCAAATAACTCGAAGAGTATTGATTTGGTGAAAAAACTCAATAGAACAAAAGTTCGGGACAATTTCGGTACTTATCTTGGACATATATTTTTTCACCCCCGAGATGGGGTGAAACTCACCCCTAGGGCAAAAGCACACATCGGCACCATATCACTTTTTTTCTTTGACATGTTGGTTATGCGTATGCCAAATTTCATTTAGTGTTAGTTACATGTTAGTTAGTTGTTGACATGTTAATTATGGGTTGTCGATCCAAGCCGTTCTTTAAAATTTCCAGCAAAAACCGTGAAAGAATGTACTATTTAGTAAGTATTTAGTAATTATTATCCATATCGCTCATTTTTAAAACCAAATAACAATCGGTCTCCCTATAAACAATAATTATTCTAACAACAAAACTTCCAATAAACGGTCTTTCTTAATAAAAAGAACAATTGCAGATCTCCCTCTAGCTTCCAATTAATATTAATGGCTAGCCGAAGAGTAATTGCTTTTACCTGTCGAGAAAAATTAGTACAAATTAGGTGGCAAGGTAGCTACTTAGAAAATAAGATATATCAAGTCGGTAGGTAATTGTTCGTTCAGTGAATTATTAAAGAAGAATTTCAGGCGTCTTTAACTTTAAAATATCGTAAAAGTAGGCAGGGTAAACGTTCAACAATTTGTTACATGTCAAGTGCTTGTTTTCTATAAAAATAGCAAAATAAACGACATTATTTGTGAGATAAGTTGCCTCTAGCGTGTTTTGAAACAACCACTTACGTTTTATAAACACTTACTGACTTTTTCTTGCAATTGCACTCTAATCGTAAATAGTCAATGATCAATTTTAATACAACTTAAATTACTCTAGATATCTCTCAAGCATTTGACAAAGTTTGGCATTTAGATCATATCTGAAACTTAAATTCATATTCCCTCATCCTATAAATTCACATTTTTGAGATCTTATCTAACAGATCGATTTTTCATGTCAAAAGAGATGGGCAAATCATTAAGCTGTTTCCAATATATTCTAGAGTCCCGGAGTCGTACAAAAAAGCATACTAGCACCCATCCTCTACTTAAAATACACATCAGATCTCCCAAGCAAGAACAATACAACAATCGCCACATGTGCCGATAACATAGTTATCATGGCTTAAAATTCAATAACAACTGAAGCATCCCAGGACCCCGATTTTTGACCCTTCGCTTCGTTATCGAACGTATTCGCTTCGTATCTGTTTAGTGTACAGATAGCGAATGATCGATAACGAAGCAAAGGGTCAAAAATCGAGGTCCAGGTATTTCAAAATGACCGTCTTAAACTATGGAGCTGACTTAAACTGTAGCGAGTCCAAGACAATAGTACAGAATTAACACAAATTCCGTTCTACGCTCCACTACCAGTTAATACCGTCGTAAATACCTACATAGAAATTCATCTGGATAGCAAACTTGGAAAGTACTCCGCCAGATCTGCAATGTCCCTTGTTATATTACGAACCACAGATTACACCACGATCTACAGTTACCGTTACCAACGTACTCTGGATAAAATCGGCTATATCTTGTCATAGAAATCCGCTGGCCACGGATCAGCGTAAAATTTCACATGAAAGAAGACTGAAAAGTCCCGACCCTTTGGACTTCTAGTAAATCTGGAGAAACAGAGTAGGTATAGTGTGATAGTGCGGTGAGATAACACGTTTTTAATTTGGTGTTTTACGGAGCTGGGCCGGGTACTGATAAATTGTACTCGGGCACAGAGTACCGGGTACTTTTCATATTTGAGGAATGAGTACAGAGTACCGAGTACATTGCTCAAAAAGTACTCAGAGTACAATACTCAAAGTACAATTACCCGAATTGCTCGGGTACTTATTTCAAGTACATTTGAATATACTTAGTACCCGAAAAAGGTAAGAAGGTTATAATTATCTCTGCCTTTCTAAACATATTTATTTATGAGTCATGAAAACATAAAATAACGTACAACTCCAACTTAAATAAAAAAAAATTAGAATTTTAAAAATTGATCATTGATTAATACAATAAAATCTGTCAGTAACGGCCACTAAAAATGAACGAACTATTGGCCGATATAGAAAGGTGGCCGGTATTTCTAGTTTTTGTAGTCCACAAATACATAAAAGATAATTGGAACTTTGTTTATTTTGTTAATAAAAGCAAATATAATTCTATACATAAACGGAAACTACAACTTGAGTCCATGAGTCTTTACTCGTGCGTCATTAATCGGGCTTTTCATTCACAGTCATTTGTTTCGAGCTTCTGTCATGTGTCACATAATATTAATATATCTACGTCATTCGTATATACCAATTGGTATATACCAATCATAGAGTTATATATTATAATAGAGAGAGTGTTATTCAGAGCGAAGTGACGCCACCATCTTTTTTATTTGGCTTAGTGCTGTCTCACTCTTACGCATAGTAAAGCTGCGACAGTAGTCCTCCCCTTCCGTGTCTATACTCACACTTAATGTAATCTTAGTTTGTCGATACAATGTGTCAGAAAGAAATACCGCAAACCAGTCCATGAGATCTTGTCGTCAGGAAGCGCGGAAGGTAGGCTCACTCTATGTTAATATATACCTATATGATATCAATGATACACACCAAAGACGTATGACGGAGATATATTAATATCATGTGACACATGACAGAAGCTCGAAACAAATGACAATCGATGAAAAGCCCTATACCTGGCGAGATAAAACACATACGAACTTTTTATCTAGTATCATTATCTTCCACGCATGAAACTAATGACAAACCAGCTGCCGTCTGATATTAAGTAAAAAGGCATGTTATTTTTATGAACGATCTAGACTCAGTGCATTGAAAAGAGATAGGTACAAAGAAAGACGATTGGGGATATTTTCACATATTTTAAGTACAATTTCTGACGTTTTGGTTTGTTTACATTTGTGACTGTCAGTTTGTTAATTTTTTTGCTGTTATTTTGTCGAAATTTTGCATTTTGAAATTTTTTTATAGTATACAAACAGTTGTTTTCCGAACTAATTTTATATTGGAGTTAGAAATTTTATTTTATATAATATATTTTACACAATAACATAAACTTTAGAAAGTTTATGTTATTGTGTAAAACAATAGTTAACATAAACTTTAAAAAGTTTATGTTATTTTACGATACATTTTGACAACGTACAAAGCTAACCTCAGTGATACAGTTAAGGAATGCTTGTGTTTAATGTTCTGACAAAGTGAAAATGTAGCTAAGCTACTTCAAACGTAGCTGTAATTATGCACCAAAATTTTAAAGCAAAACTTAAATTTGACGTTCTATTTATTTGATAACGTTAAATTTTATACTATAACCCGTGACCGGAATAATACCCACTTTATGTCACTTGCTGTTGCGTTTAGTAAATTTCCGACTTATTTCGTATCTATGCTTTAAATGATGACGCACGGGTAAATACTCGTGAACTCAACTGTACTAAACTACTTTAATATCCTAATATTAAACAAAACTATACTACGGAAAAAACATATTGAGCTTTTTTAAAGAATTTTTCAACCCACTTTTATTTTTTTATATCCTATGATAATTTGAGTTTCTACACCATATTTGTCGGCCAACTTTTGTGAATTGTAATCATACTTATACATGTGACAAACGTTTCACGTTGACAACACTTTTACGATATTTTATTATAGGATTTTAAGAACCTATTATGACCACCGACCCGATGAAAGTTTTTTAATCTCCTGTTTAGGTAGATACAATAGGTCCTAATAAATAGTACTGGGAATTTCCATCAACAAATAGACAAAATTATTTTGGCTAACATTCACATTCAATTTCAATAAAATAGGCTTTAAAAATATGTGAATATTTGGCCGAGTCCGTATTATAAAGGTGGCCGTAAATAGCAGGTCATAAATAAGCGAATATACATATAATTGGTTTGCGGAATTTTGAAACTGGCCGTAAGTATAGGTTGCCGATTTTGGCAGGTGGCCGGTAACACAGGTTTTACTGTGTAATCAGTATATCACCACTCACACTCACTGATTAATTTTATTGGCTTTTAAGATAACTAATTTTTCAAAGTTTCATCAGTTCTTTAAAGCATTTCTTGAAGGGCTATTAATTATTATGGCATAAAGAGAATAGGCGTTTACTTTACTTTGCGAATGGACTGATACTCAAAACGGCGTTTTTAGTGTTGCTATTAATTTGTTGTCCCATATGCAGCGACAAGTTTAGACTTGCAAAAGGTACTCGGAAAATGTACTTGTATAATAAACGCAGGTACCGTGTCTTTTACCCATACGCTACGGGTACGAGTACCGAGTACTTTATTGAAAATGTACTCGGGTACTCGGTACTGAGTACCCAAAATGTACTTAGAGTACAAAATTCGGGTACTTGTACCCGGGTATTACCCAGCTCTGGGTGTTTAAAACTTTTCTGGATTTTTTTAGACTTGAGGGTACTCTTGTGGAGTCCCAAAATTGATATTTTCAGTAAAATTCAGCTTTTTCGTATGATTTTTAGAGGTCAAATCCCTGACGACTGGACTATTAATATTTCCATAAAATAAATATAATATTGACGAAAATTGAAGGCTTATTTGTATAATCAGTAACCTAGTTGATTAAAATGCAAACACATCTGTAAGCCCATTTACTTATATCCTATTGTGGATAGTCATAGTCAAAGGGATCACTCTCTGCTAACAGCTCGTGTGTTATGGATAAAATGGAGTCCTGGTTCCCAATTAATGGCACAACGCTGTTAATTACGCTAATTGCATTTGTTTCATTTGAATAAATTAGATTATGGTTTATGTTCCCAAAATATTTACCGTAGCGAGTTTACACAAAAGTCCGTCTGGTGAATCTCTCGTTTGTTAATTAAGGCCACCTTGTGTTTGGTTATAAAATGAAAAATTGTAGACTCACCAACAACCGAAATTTACTTTTAATTGACACGCTAACTTTGGGGCCTAATTATTTAAGGTTAAATATATGCATTTGTTGTTTGGAAGCTGCTTTATTGGAGTACGTCAAATAAGAGTTTTCGTAAAAAATGAAATCACTTAGTTTATGAAAAATTAATTTTTAATTAATATTATAAATCAATAGTTTCCCAATTATATTTCAAGTCATATAGAAAAAATCATATTACATAATATAATAAACATACTTTTATATAATTAATTTTGATTACTGGATCCATAATAATTTATGGATATGACTATGGGTATAACTGGATATTATGAATATCACTGAATATGGATAATTATTACTTATGTATTAGAGACATAAACATTAGGTACTACAGAGGGTGGCCTGACAAAAACGAAACAGAGTAACTATCAGGAACTACAACCTTTTTGAAAACCTCAAAAACAGGTCAATATTTTTTTTCTACGGCCGTGCTGAAAGAGCCACTTTTACGCACGCATTTCGTTTCCAAAAGTTGCACTTTCCCGCACGGCGTGAGTGAAAGTAAATTTTCCCGCACGGCGTGCGAGAAAGTAAAATATCTAAAAATATGACATTATAATATATTATAATACATGCAATAAACTAATATTTAGATATTATTTACTAATTTATTTCAAATTTATCTTATTGTGTTCATGTTTTAATGAAATTAGCTTGATTATTTCATTCATAGGAGATTCTGACCAATAGAAAGCTACAGAAATAAAAACTAAACTGATAATTTTTGATAATATCCCGTCGCACAGTGGTCCAAAATCCCGAAAAGCTGGCCAAAAGTCAAAAAAAAATTCAACGTTTCGAGAATATTATTATATTTTCTAAAAGAGAATTAAATTCTCTATTCAGTGTTGGCAACCCTAGAGTTATATCTCGTATATCTGAATTTCCAGTTCAGTTCAAAGTTGACCTTCTTACGGAACAGAAGCGCAGTTAAGAATGACGAATATTTTATACGAACAGTCTTGTGCGTGTATCTCGAAAACGAAGTGCGCAAATTCAATTCTGCAAAATTGAGGATATTCGTGGATCAATCTTTAATAAAAGCCGATAATATCAAAATATTTGTATATGTGTTAAATTTAGTATATTTTAAGTTGAAATTAAGTAATAAAAGAGTATATATTTTGAAAAATTTAAATTTTCAGATAGACAAATAGTTATATATTCCATCGAATTCCAAGATGTTACTACAATCATCTTTTAGCTTATATTTCTCTCTTTAAGATTAAAAAAAAAATTAGCTGCCACTATCTGCCCCTTTGGTTTTGCGAGAATTTTTTGTACAAGCGCTCTGCGCTATGAGTTTCAATATGAATCGTTAACAACACAGAATAAACAGATCATTCCGCAGTATTCAGGTAGTTGTTATGACTGTAGATCTTTAGTTACTTCAGTATCATAGGGTAAAATCAGAGATAAAAGGGTCAGGTACAGTATTGTTGAAGAATAAAGTAAAAATTAGTTTTGACTTTCATATGATTAATAATCGAATTTAACGTTGGAATAAAAAAATCCGCCATTGCATCCGCCATTTTGTTTTTTGAAATTTCGATTTCGGGTTCGTAATCAGCAACCTCAAAAACCCCGGATATCAAATTTCGACGGTATTACATATATTTAAAATACATAAACCCGCCATATTACATCCGCCATTTTGTTTTTTGCAATTTAGACTTCAGATTTGTAATTAGCGACCTCAAAAACCCCCGGATGCCTAATTTCATGCAAATCAAAAAAAGCTTTCATATTTTGGCCATCTTTTCGGATTTTTGGACCACTGTGCGTCGTCAAGTATATTACGTCAGATGCCCTTCGTTGCCACGAAAAAATATATCCAGTGACATTATTGACAACTACTGTTTTAAAAGTTATGAAAGTGATGACTTTCAACCGTCAAATATTTATAACAACTGTGTGTTTAACTGTGGTAATTTGTACTTACATAAATAAATTACAATAAAATTTTGGTTTTGAACAGTTTTATTCATGAAATAATCGCAGAAAATTGCACTCGATCTCTAAAATTATTATCGAATTTAAAAATAAAATAATAATTTTAATTTTAATTCAGTTGCAATGCGAAGGCAAAACAATCTTACTTTTCAATTAGAATACGGGGCGCAGTCCAGACCTTTGAATCGCGATTTTCGGCTCTTATTGGAGTCTCATCGGAAAGAACGTAGGCTTGTTCTCCATACCCCAATTGATCAGCACTGAGAGGTTTTCCCACCCATTGCAACCGAAGTGAAAATATTAGGTGACTAGCGTCATCTGGCAATTAAAAGATGAAGTTTTCGATCCTAATAGCATTATTAATAATATTTAGAAAATATTAAAATATTACTTAAAGATTTTTAAATCGAAAACTTATTGGTCCATTTCCTTGGTAACGCCTCCAAGGCTTCTAAAATTTGCAAGCCAAATGGATGCTGAAGCGAAGAAGACAAGAGGGAATTCAAACAACTTACAATTCACGACCCCGTCTGTTCAGCTGGTAAATTCCAACAGAAAATGGACCTAGTTACTCGAAGGAGTAAAGACCAATATAAAAATAAAATAAACAATTTATTTTTAATTCAGTTGCAATGCGAAGGCAAAACAATCTTACTTTTCAATTAGAACACGGAGCGCAGTCCAGTCCTTTGAATCGCGATTTTCGGCTATTATTGGAGCCTCATCGGAAAGAACGTAGGCTTGTTCTCCATATCCCAACTGATCAGCACTGAGAGGATTTAAAAATCTTTTAGTAATATTTTAATATTTTCTAAATATTTTTAATAATGTTATTAGGATCGAAAACTTCATCTTTTGATTGCCAGATGACGCTAGTCACCTAATATTTTCACTTCGGTTGCAATGGGTGGGAAAACCTCTCAGTGCTGATCAGTTGGGGTATGGAGAACAAGCCTACGTTCTTTCCGATGAGGCTCCAATAAGAGCCGAAAGTCGCGATTCAAAGGATTGGACTGCGCTCCGTATTCTAATTGAAAAGTAAGATTGTTTTGCCTTCGCATTGCAACTGAATTAAAAATAAAATTTTTATTTTATTTTTATATTGGTCTTTACTCCTTCGAGTAACTAGGTCCATTTTCTGTTGGAATTTACCAGCTGAACAGACGGGGTCGTGAATTGTAAGTTTTTTGAATTCCCTCTTGTCTTCTTCGCTTCAGCATCCATTTGGCTTCAAATTTTAGAAGCCTTGGAGGAGTTACCAAGGAAATTGACCAATAAGATTTAAAAATCTTTTAATAATATTTTAATATTCTCTAAATATTAGTAATAATGCTATTAGGATCGAAAACTTCACCTTTTTATTATCGAATTGTTTCCCTCGTGTCACTTTGACATAATTTCACTCCCCTTCTGGTCGTGAAATTAAAACTGTCAAAGTGCCACTCGGGAAAATTTTGATAATTTTAGAGCTCTTTTTTTTTCTTTTTTTTTTTTCTCTGATTCTGGCTTTGGTTTAGAACTAGAACCTTTAGCCACGTAATTGTATAACTTATCACTAAGTCAGGTGTAGTGTGTAGTGTGTGTGTTGAGTAAGTGTCTTGTTACTTTGCAAAGTCGACGTCATTGTCTTTGCAAAGAGACGCTAATTGTATCCGAACGTCTGCGGTCCCTCCGGTGAGTACCGATCCCATTTAGAGCTCTTGTGCAATTATTACTGATAATTCGATGAAATAAAATTATTTTGACACAATATTTAAAAGTCAGATCAGTAGAAAATTGCAATGGTTTTGAATTGTCGTCATGGAAACCAATATCGTCGTCGTGGTAACCCAATATATTGAAAGTTTGGTTTTGACAACCTTGCCAAAGAATTAATTTGTGTATTTTCACTTCTAAATAAAAATTGATATAACTCTATTTGTTGTGGATTTTTTCTAAACGTACGGCCGTAGAAAAAATATTGTTCCTAACTCATGCGAAAAGTGTCTTCCCCGCACTCGACTGCTTGCCCGAACTCCGCTATCGCGTCGTTCGGGTCAACGGCAGTCTCGTGCATGAAAGTATCACTTTCCGCACTAGTTAGGGAGATAACTATATTAAGCTTGGACACATTTTGAGATATCGTTCGAAACCCCTGCGAATTTCCTATACATTAGTCTTTAAATTTTTATATTTCGTCCAAGACTGATTTATTAGATTATTAGATAGTACGTTATTTAAAAGTAAAATATTGCAAAACCTCTATTAAAGAACCCCTTGGATTGACATAAAATTTGGCATAAACATAGCTAACAAGTCAAAGAAAAACAGTGATATTGTGCGGATGTGTGCTTTTGCCCTAGGGGTGAATTTCACCCCCTTGTGGGGGTGAAAAATATATGTTCGAAATAAGTCCAGAAATCGATAAAATGACTAATTCTAAGCAACTTTTGTTCTATAAAAATTTTTCACCAAGTTAATACTTTTCGAGTTATTTGCGAGTGAATATGTTAATTTTTCTATAAAATTACCACGTTTTCGGACAGTTTTTCGCAAATAACTCAAAAAGTAAGAATTTGGTCGAAAAACAAATTCTAATCAAAAATATAGCACGTATAAAAGTGAAAAACATGGTGTATACCTATATTAGGTCACTATACCTAGTAGAAGCAGAGTTATAGCTAATGAAAAATAGGTTTATATTCTTCAAATTCCAAATCGAATATTTTACCGTACCATAACCAAAAAACAAAGCACTTTTTTGGGGAAAAATCATTTTAACTTTTTAAAAGTGTTTAAAAATGGTTATTTTTGTTTAAAAAAAATTTTTAGCATCAAAAGTAAACAAGTCTTAACAGCATGTTGTGCGTATCCATAAATTAAAATAAAGATTTCTTTTTAGTTAAACGTTCTTACAACAAATACCAACAAGTAACAAATACCAACCTTATTTATATTATTATTACAAACAACTCTGTTTATGATTTCAAATTAGAGTAAACATTTTTCCTCCGAATGATAACTCCACTTTCCGAAAGCAATTTATCCTCAAACACAATGTAAATATGTATACCGAAGTTGGCAGAAATTTTGCTGATTACCGAGAAGCACACTAAATTGGCACGAGCCTCATTAGATCTAATCACGGCCGCGGCCGCCCCAATTTCCAGATTTTGTTCAACGACTTAATAGTTTCCGTTAAATATTTAAGAAGCGGTTTCGGTTATTTTGGTTAGCTCTCCTTACAGATTAAATGTGCTTAATTAGTTCGTGTACTTTGATGGTATAAGTAAGAGTTAGTTAATAAAATTCAGATTCAGATTCAAAGGACGTAAAACAATAAAAAAAAAAGAATGTGTGTGTACTTTCTACGCACGTAAGAAGTTATACTTCTATTATAATATAATTTCAACGAAATAAATATACCTACTTAACAGTTACAATACAAAAAATTAACAATAATTACCAAAAATGAACCAAAACTTAACAATGACAAATATTAAAAAAAAAAAGAAAAAAATATGAATCGTCCGGGATTTGAACCCGCAATCTCGCGATTTTTTGATCTCTGGTCCAATGCTCTACCAACAAGGCCATCAAGCCGCATGCAACTTACCTTTCAGATATACATAATTATACATCACGGTGACAAGTGAAATATAAAAATAGATGTTTTATTATTTTACGCCCAAAGAAGACAAATCCAAAGATTAACAAATCCAAGGATTAAGATCCAAATATTATAATAAAAAACCTTTTAAACCATCTTTTTCAAATTGCGCAAGTTGTATTATTAATATTAATGTTAATAAATGAAATATAAATATTTTGACGTTTCACAATTTGACAATTCACTTTTAACTGCAGTGCCTTAAAAATTTCAAAGCACTAGTGCCTTAAAGTAGCATTTTTAACGCTCCTATGGAGTCCTAAAAATTGCATATATTTAAAAACACTAATATATTCTTTCCACACCTTTTCTGGACTGATACATACATAAATTAAAATATTTTGAAGTATAACTTCAAAAATATAATATGAAAACTATTTAAAAAGGCAGTATAACTATTAACTAACCTTTGTTGTTTCTCTTCCCACAAATTTTAAAACGCAAAAACCATACATAACCAAACCGTCAACCGTCCAAACCATGTATGCCATATTGGATAATTTTTGACATGTCATTTGAACATCCAATCGGAACAAAGTTATAATGCGCATGCGCCGGAGTCGTAGGTTTTAACATATAAAAATTCACCCTTATGTCGCGCGTAAAGAAGTATAACTTCAAAAACAACAATAATAACAGCCTTAAGGTTATATAGGTAATCTATTTTTTATCAAACTACACTCGATAACTGATACTTTATCTCGAGCTCCTTCCATAGTCATATGTGTTAATTTGTTTAGCTTTGCCGATATATCTTGATTTTGCATTTCAAGAAAAAATAATTTATTTCTAACAAAGCCAGTCAAAGGCTTGTCCGAAGTTTACGAAGAGGATATAGAGTCCTATGTTCTACGTTGTGTTTGTGGCATTTCTCAATTATTGTTTGTGTAATTATGTGAATCGCATCTGTAGTGGATATGCTTTCTCTTGTTGGTAGTTCCCAATATTTTCTCAGTGAATTGAGTGAGTTTTTGTCTTATGAGGAGTTATGAGGCGTTAGAATTTTATATGTTGTACTTAGCAAAAATACTCCTCTAAGGTTGTCTCAGTTTGTCACTTCTCCTTTCTTAAATATTGGTATCATTCATCTTTCTTTCTATTCCTGGGACATTTCTTCTGCTTTCTATATTCTAATTATTAGGGTATAGATGCTTGTTAATCATTTCCCCCCTCCGTTTAGCTCGTTGAGGTTTTCTTCTGGGCCACGTGTTTTTTGCTGTTTCATTTTTTTAATGATGTATAAATATTAATATGTTAGTATCCCTATTTCTTTACCTCATATCTTTCATTGCACATGCACATTCTTCCACTTTAGGGCTTTTTGCATTTATATGGGTCTGTAGAGTGTGTTTCCCATGATCCATTGTCAATTTTAACCATTGGTCTGGCTTATATTAAAAGTAGAACTTTCGTTCGTCTTTAGCAGATAGCCGCCACGGCATCCACATGATCATAGCTTTTCGTTTGTGGGTCGACGCTGACCGCCAGCATTTTAGTGGTTCAGTGGAAATCAAACATGTACTCTCTGAAGAGACTCTAACAAGAGTCGAAACTAGTTAGAGCACTTTTGGCGCTCTCTGAACTAACTAAAGTAAGACGGCTTTTGTTATTTTTATATTATTTATTATTTTTTTCTATTCTCATACTATAATATATCAATTATGACGTCACTACCTGTATCATAATGAACTTCATTATGATACAGATTTTCATTAAGATACAGATTTTTAACCAATAGAATCGCGATATGGCATTCGCGATAAAGGTGGTACACGCGCAGTGACCAATGGCGAGTCAAATAGATACGTTTTGACAGTTCTCAATATGTAAACAAACTGTCAGACTGACAAGCTACTTAATTTGTTTGCGTTACAACATTAATAAATTTGAATATTTTTGTTGTCAATGATCATAGAAAAAATATTGTATACAACTGGCACTTAATTATCATTATGAAGCGCGTAATCTCATATCATTATGAAACTCGCCGCATACGGCTTGTTTCTTATCACTCATTATCGCTTCATAACGACCATCATTAAATGCTCGTTTCATAATATACTATAATAGTTCTACTCTTATTCTGATTATTGGTAACTAATCTTTGTTGGAATTTTACCGTGCTGGACAGGCGGGTAGTGAGATGCAGCTTGATAGATCTCCCTCGGTTTTCTTTGCTCCGGCGATTCGTTGGCTTGCAAATTTTAGAAGCCACGAATGGTGTAACCAAAAGATTAGTTCTGATAAAGTTTTATTTTTGATATTGTTAATATTAAAAGTAGAATTTTCGTTTCAATATTTTTGTCTTCTTTGCGAAAGTTTTGGTATTGCTAACTCGGCTGCTGGTTGAATCATTTCTCTGAGTCGTTCCCACCTACTGTCTATATCTTGTGGTACACTTCGCGTCATATAAAACTGGTACACTTTTTTTCCCAATGTAAACCTGTGTTCAGAGTGACAATTATTGTTCGTGAATCACTTCGTTGTTGCCATCACAGATAACGGAATTGCACTAAATCTAAATACAAAAAAATGACGTTTAAAATGTATATTTCGAATTGTAATACATATATATTTAAATTCCACACTACTTATTCACTGTAAAAGTTATTCATTTTGTATTAATTTCAAATTAAATTTTTAATTTTTTCAGTGCAGTTTTGTCCTAAAATTTACGAGAAACCAATCACACCTCTCGATTTGACATTAAACATAATAATTTAAAGTCATGTCAAGAATTATTATCTATCATTATTTTTGAATTGAAATATTTTCATAAATTATAACAAAGCACGAATTAATGTATCGATACTTAATTGAGATGACGGAAAATTACAATTGTTTTAGTTTTTAACAAGTTTTTAGTACATTAAAAAATGCGGTATGTCGCACAGCCCTGCTAGTAGAAGGGGTATGCCGGCACGACTATAGGTATAGGGAAATCAATGTGTTAGAGAGAGAAGTACCTTTCCAATGAGTAAGAGTGAGATAGATGCTGACGTCACAAGGAATCTTCCATAATGGAATCTACCATAGTTATTTTCCGCTAGATGGCGCCACCAATCCGCCATTTTTATTCCATTTCAGTATTTTTATTTAAATTCGCCATTTTTAGTCCATTTTTCCTTGACATTAGGGCACTAAAGCATATCTCCGTTGTTATTAGTCCGATCGTGGCATGTGAGGTATCATAGGAAAGGGGAGGGGGTAACGAATACGTTAACACAAAAAATAAAGATGGCGGCATAGCCAAAACGGCACTAAAGCATATCTCCGTTGTTAGTGGTCCGATCGTGACATGTGAGGTATCATAGGAAAGGGGAGGGGGTAACGAATACGTTAACACAAAAACAAAGATGGCGGCATGGCCAAAACGGCACTAAAGCATATCTCCGTTGTTATTGGTCCGATCGTGACATGTGAGGTATCATAGGAAAGGGGAGGGGGTAACGAATACGCTAACACAAAAAACAAAGATGGCGGCATAGCCAAAACGGCACTAAAGCATATCTCCGTTGTTATTATTCCGACGTGTGAGGTATTGGAAAGGGGCGTGTTGGATCGTGACGTACAAAGGGATCGGTGGAAAGGGGCACGTTGCATATACTATATTTTATCTACGACCATAACATAATATGTTATTTAAACCAATCACGTGCAGAAATCTAAGCATTACGAGTTGCATACTATATTTTATCTACGACCGTAACATATTCGACATTTTTATTCAAATTCGCCATTTTTATTCAAATTCTCCATTTTTAACCCAATTTTTCTTGACATTACATCGAAGAAATCTACCATAGTTTACCTATTAGCCGCTGGATGACGCCGTTTTTAGTCAATTTTTATTCAAATTCGCCATTTTTATCCAATTTTCCTTGACATTACGTCGAAGAAATCTACCATAATTCAGCTATTATCTGATAGTTGGCGCTATACATCTCGTTAGCATTGGTCTGATTGGAGATTGTGGTACGTTAAAGGTGTGGGTAGTAACGAATATGTTATTTAATACATAAACTATCCGTTGCAAGCTGCATACTATATTTTATCTACGACCATAACATAATGTTATTTAAACCAATCACGTGCAGAAATCTAAGCATTACGAGTTGCATACTATATTTTATGTACGACCGTAACGTAATTTATGTTTAAGCGGTGCTAGCATTACAGTGCCTAAACGGCTTAACGTAGAGAGGCATAGACGTAAGGCGAGAAATGGACAATAAAGGTTGTAGGTATGCCTAAATGGCTTAACGTAGAGAGGCATAGACAATAAAAGTTGTAGATCTGTAGTGCCTAAACGGCTTAACGTAGAGAGGCATAAACGTAAGGAGAGAAATGGACAATAAAGGTTGTAGGTATGCCTAAATGGCTTAACGTAGAGAGGCATAGACAATGAAAGTTGTAGGTCTGTAGTGCCTAAACGGCTTAACGTAGAGAGGCATAGACGTAAGGAGAGACATGGGCAATAAAGGTTGTAGGCATGCCTAAATGGCTTAACGTAGAGAGGCATAGAAAATAAAAGTTGTAGGTATGTAGTGCCCACCGGTATGGGCGCACAAAAAAATTTCCTTAGATCTACTGACAAACTGGGCATTTCGCAACATCTGGCAACAGCGCCTCCCATAAGAGCCTGTGTATTAGAGTTAGATAGAAAATCAATTTTTCCCCAGATGCTGGGGAAATTTAAAAAAATTGAAGGTCCATTCTGCTCATTTTTGTCTCGTTTTGTGGTGGAGGCCCGACTTTTACGTCACGATTGGACCAATAAAACACAAGATATAACTAATGCCCTTTTGGCTGTATCCTGAAAATACGTAACTAATGTCCCTGATAACGTATATAATAGAAGATAAAGAAGATGAAGAAGATATAATAGAAGCATTCTTTTGATATGTCCAATCCATCCCTCTCTGAGAGATATGCGAGGTATCATGTGATTTAACAAATTGAATAATATAGAAAAATTAAACATATAACATCATGCCATAAAGGCATTAGATACAAATGATTTAACCACCAGACAGAAAAATCAAATACAGCAGAATGTTAAAAAGGAGTTCTGTATCTTCGATCCTATTGGTCTAATCCAGAAAAATCAAATACAGCATCATGTTAAAAGGACCTTAGTTACGTATCTTCGGTCCTCTTGGTCCAATAGGGACATACGAATTCTCAAATGATACGATTTAACCAATAGAGTACAGAAAAATAAAATACATCATGTCAAAAGGGCCTTAGATACGTATTTTCGGTCCAATCGTAACTTAGAGTACCTCAACCAATAAAATACAATGGCATAAAAATCAAATACATCAGCATGTCAAAAAGGCTTTAGTATTTTCTTTTCTGCTGAGAAACATCCAAATCTTTCGTAAAATATTATATACGGGCGTTCTTTCTATATGTGCAAACTAGTAAACCTCTTATTTTTAACACGCAACTCTCAATATGTACATTATCTCTCCCTAGAAAATATCAGTGTATCAAAATGGAACACAAATATATGCAAACCACCAATTGCTAAATCTATCATTATATCGCTAATACCTAAAATACATATCAGATAAATTCTTTCGCTAAGTTCAAACCACCGATATTTCTCACATTATTTTCAAACTAGATTTAGAGTTCTAGTCAAGCATAAAAATCAAATACATCAGCATGTCAAAAGGGTTTTAGTATTTTCGTTTCTACTAAGAAACATCCAAACTTTTCGTATACTATCGTGTCGTATACTTTTGTATACTATTGGTTTTTATAATTTGTTTAAATTTTTTAATAAATGTAGCAATAACTTCGAAATTATGGCATTTAGGTATAGGGAAAATAACATGAAAAATAATCAGTATTTCTTTAGGACTTCAAAACGCAAATAACGACTTCGTGTTCTATTAGAAATACGGAAGTTCATTGGATTTCCAGAAAAACGGAAAATCTGACAACATTTAATTGTCACTATAATATAGACCGCCTCAGAAAATTCTTACCCACCAAAATCTATAAAAATCTTGCAAGCCGTTTCCGAGATAATTGAGTGTTTCCATACATAAAACTCACTCTGTATGCAAACCAGATTTAGAGTTCTAGTCAGGCATAAAAATCAAATACATCAGCATGTCAAAAGGGCTGTAGTATTTTCGTTTTTACTGAGAAACATCCAAATCTTTCGTACACTATTATACACAGGCGTTCGTTCATTATGTCCAAACTAGTAAACCTCTTATTTTTACCATGCAACTCTCAATATTTACATTATCTCTCCCTAGGTGCAAAATGTCAGTATATGAAGCACAAATATATGCAAGCCACTAATTGCTAAATCTATCATTATATCGCTAATACCTACAATACATATCAGATAAATTCTTTCGCAAAGTCCAAACCACCGAAATTTCTCATATTATTTTCAAACTAGATTTAGAGTTCAAATCAGTTGGAGAATACAAATTTTTGTTTTAAAGTACGTTTTAAATGTGATCTCAAATAAAATCCCATGCACAAAACAAATTGAATTCATCGATATGAAAAAGAACTTAAAGAATGACAAAGACAAAAAATATATCTAAAAGGAAGATATCTAATAGAAATAGGTCGCAAATTTTCAAAGCAAACGTCTTTTAGTATAATTAGAGTAATCCGATTGAGAAAATTACTTATTATGGGTATACACAAGTTAATAATAAGCAAAAAATCGAACTTCTATTGATCCAATCAAAAAAAATCAAATACATTTGTACTATGAGAATGATCTCCGAAAGGGAAATCGATAGGTCAAAATAAACTCATTTTAAAGTAAAAATGTGACTTATTCACAATAAAAATAATAAATCTTAAATTTTCTTGCGCTCCTTATTGTTTTACGAAAGATACAAAAAAAAAACACGAAAAATACACGATAGGTAGGTAGAAAATAATGGCATTCTTAAGTATGACTTAATCATTCTTTCGAATGTTTTTAGTACGCATGACTCTAAGAATTTACCCTGGTATGATTCTGGTTTCGAAGGATCTTTGGACGGTTTTAAAATAATTCGAACTAAATATATTCTTACCAACCATCTGGAAACTTAAGGTGTGTGTCGATATAATTCTTTATTTGCACTAACGCCATTACTACAATCGGAAATTTTCTTAATCATTCTATAAGTACAGTATTTTAATTGCATTTTAAACAGGTTTCTAATTCATTTATGGAAAAATTAGAATTAGAATCAGAATCAGATTAGAACTTTCATATTGTGATACATTTGTCTATGGAAGAAAATAATACGGTATGTACAAGATACAAAATTCAAGCATTGGAAAAGCCATACAAGAGGCACACCAAATTCAAAAATCTTGACTATTTAGTCTAAACATGAATTAAAATTTCTAGTTCTATCTTCTAGCTTCTCATCCAGCTTGAAATAGGATATTAGTATTCATATTTATTATTTCAAAAATTTTAAGATATCGTGTCTTTTGTTGAAGGTATACTGTCACATTTTCAATACATATTACCCAATTTTTACTTACCCATCATCGAGTTAATTTATAAATGCAATAAGTAACTCCTTAAGATATTATGCTTTCAAAAAACGCTACCAACCAATCTCCTTCATATTGGCTAGTTTCAAATGTATTTCTACAATTACACCATTATTTACCGAAATATTTTAAAGCAGTGTTGACAACGTCTAAAAAACTGTACATAATTTGGTACATAAATATCAAAAATGATGATCAAAATTGCTTTTATTGGATGATTATTAGCTCTCTTTATCCAGCTAAAATAAAATAAATAAAGAACTTACATCGTCATATCCATATACTGTTTTGAAAACCGAGGACTTGGAAGCTCCAATAAGTCATAACTCGAAGTTTGAAATAGTAAATAGTATATCAGTGAATGTTTATGCTTTGGAATTAAATCAAGTTAAGGAAAAATAATTTTACGAATTAGTGCCTGCTTGCCTAAACAAAACAAACTTGATAGACATGTAAATTTGAATCTTATTCAGGATAAATATTTTCTAAAGTTAAATGATTACCTACGACTCTCATCGTAGTGACGATGGAAATATTGAAATAAAATATCATTACTGCTGGAAAAAAAAGGTGTCTAGGTTGTTACACTATATAACCATAAAAAAACTAATTCACCCAGATTTATTGGAAAAATTTACTGTTTCACCGTATCATTAAAATCTTACAAAAAAAGAAATATCGAATTAAATAAACAATACATAATAGAACTAAGAAGTAAATTACGAATATCAGAGTGCATGAGATACGAAATAAACATCTTACAAGCAAAACTATCGATACAACAAATACATATTATATACATTATTCACTTGAAAATTTTAAAGTAATGTTGGCTGAATGTCCAAGAAACTGAGTATATTTAGCCTCTTTTACAATATTTCTGAAAAACTTCAACGAATTTGTCTATTTAGCGAAAAAAAAAAAAATCTAATTCACGCAGTTTTATCGGAAAACTTTGCTATTTACCATTTTTATTCACTGTCTTTTTAATCTGTTGAGTAACATCTTTAATTTATTTTGATTTTTAAGAAGTTTTCTAACCTCCTCTAATTACGATTTTTTGTAGAATTTGGACTGGTTGTATTGAATTATGATAGGTATGTGTATCTGATCACGCAATAATTTCAAAGAGACATTCTTTGTAGCTTAGTATAAATTGGTCTTCTAATACTAAAATATTATAAAAAATAATAGAGTAAAGCAATACAGGAGACTTAAAAAAGGTTTAAAATCTCATGAAATCTTGTTTATTTAGTCTAAACATGAATTAAAATTTACATTGTTCATACTTATTATTTCAAGATTTTTAAGATCGTTTCTAATTATCCATCATCCAGTTAATTTATAAATTATGAAATAGGTATCACTACGATATATTATGCAGCAATAACTATGTTTTCAAAAACTATACCAACCAATCTCTTTCATTCTGACTATTTTCCGATGTATTTATACAATTACAACATTATTTACTTAAAAAGTTTAAAGCAATGTTGGCTGAATGTCCAAAAAACTGAGTATATTTAGCCTATTTTACAATATTTCTGAAAAACTTCAACGAATTTGTCTATTTACCGAAAAAAAAATCTAATTCACACAGTTTTATTGGAAAAATTTACTATTTCACCATTTTATTCACTGTCTTTTTAATCTGTTGAGTAACATCTTTAATTTATTTTGATTTTTATGAAGTTGTCTAACCTCGTGTAATTACGATTTTTTTGTAGAATTTGGATTGGTTTTATAGGATTATGAGAGGGATGTGTATCTGATAACACAATAATTCCAAAGAGACATTCGTTGTAGCTTAGTGTAAATTGGTCTTCTAATACTAAAACATTATAAAATATAATAGATTAAAGCAATACAGGAGACTTAAAAAAGTGTTAAAATCTCATGGCACAAAAAAGAAAATGTCTCGAGTGTGAATTTAAAAATGGAGTTACTACAAAAAAGAAGATGGTACATACCTTTGAATATTAAAAAATATTTGAAAAATTTTAATTTTTTTGTAGATTTTGTAGTTAATACTAAAAATTAGTAAGGAAATAAAAATGATTATAAATTAAAAAAATCTTCGACGTTTGTTCTTAGAGCATGTGAAACATTAATAATTACCAAAAAATTTCAGTAGGTACCTTTAAATATTAAAAGTATTTGAAAAATTTTAATTTTTGTAGATTGTGTAGTTAATACTAAAAAATTAGTATGGAAATAAAAATAAATATCAATTAAAAAAAATCTTCAGCGTTTGTTCTTAGAGCGTAGTTCGAGTATGCCCGAACTTTCCCGATCCCCAATATATCTACTTCTTCTTCTTGTAGTGCTCATCCGTTTTTTATGTTGACGATTATCCTAGAAATATATATACTTTGCATACTAATGCACTGAAAAGATTTGTAGTTGTTGTGCTGTACCACATATATAGATTTTTTAGCCAGAAAATCCTTCACCTTCCTGGTTTTCTTCTACTTTTCTCTGTAAAATTAGTTGCAGCAGTTCATATCTTCGCTCTTTCTTACAATGTGTCGGATGTATTCGATTTTAACTGTTTTATTGTGGGTACCAGCTCTTTTTCTTTTTTAATTCTTAATAAAATAATCTAATTAGTTACGTGATCGGAATAAGATATATACAAAAATAAGAAAAAATGTTTTATTTCTTTGGAATAAAATAAAAAGCCAAGTTGGTTGACTGGTTTAAAGTATTGCAGTGCAGGGGATTTGAACCTATGATCCAACACTTACTTATTTTCAATGCAATGTAATAAAGTCTTAAATCACTCGACCAACGTGGCTTTGGAACTTTGCTCTAAAAATCAACGATGATATTCACATGTTATGACATTCCTATTGACAATAAAAAGAAATAAAATGTTTTTCAAATAATATTTTATTCAAAATACTGTTATTTAGAGTGTGAGCTTTATGATTATAAATAAAAAAATCTTTGACGTTTGTTCTTAGAGCATGTGAAACATTAATAATTACCAAAAAATTACGGTACCTTTAAATATTAAAAGTATTTGAAAAATTTTAATTTTTTGTAGATTGTGTAGTTAATACCAAAAATTAGTGTGGAAATAAAAATAAATATCAACTAAAAAAAATTTTCAGCGTTTGTTCTTAGAGCGTAGTTCGAGTATGCCCGAACTTTCCCGATTTCCCAATATTAGCTGTGAGTTTTGGCATAGGATACCCATATAAAAAGCATGGAAAACGGAAAGTTTCAGCGTTTGTTCTTAGAGCGTAGTTCGAGTATGTTCGAACTTTCCCGATTTCCCAATATTAGCTGTGAGTTTTGGCATAGGATACCCATATAAAAAGCATGGAAAACGGAAAGTTTACCTTGGACAAGTGACGCCGTCACTTGTCCAAGGTAAATTTTCCGTTTTCCATGCTTTTTATATGGGTATCCTATGCCAAAACTCACAGCTAATATTGGGAAATCGGGAAAGTTCGAACATACTCGAACTACGCTCTAAGAACAAACGCTGAAACTTTCCGTTTTCCATGCTTTTTATATGGGTATCCTATGCCAAAACTCACAGCTAATATTGGGAAATCGGGAAAGTTCGGGCATACTCGAACTACGCTCTAAGAACAAACGCTGAAAATTTTTTTTAGTTGATATTTATTTTTATTTCCACACTAATTTTTGGTATTAACTACACAATCTACAAAAAATTAAAATTTTTCAAATACTTTTAATATTTAAAGGTACCGTAATTTTTTGGTAATTATTAATGTTTCACATGCTCTAAGAACAAACGTCAAAGATTTTTTTATTTATAATCATAAAGCTCACACTCTAAATAACAGTATTTTGAATAAAATATTATTTGAAAAACATTTTATTTCTTTTTATTGTCAATAGGAATGTCATAACATGTGAATATCATCGTTGATTTTTAGAGCAAAGTTCCAAAGCCACGTTGGTCGAGTGATTTAAGACTTTATTACATTGCATTGAAAATAAGTAAGTGTTGGATCATAGGTTCAAATCCCCTGCACTGCAATACTTTAAACCAGTCAACCAACTTGGCTTTTTATTTTATTCCAAAGAAATAAAACATTTTTTCTTATTTTTGTATATATCTTATTCCGATCACGTAACTAATTAGATTATTTTATTAAGAATTAAAAAAGAAAAAGAGCTGGTACCCACAATAAAACAGTTAAAATCGAATACATCCGACACATTGTAAGAAAGAGCGAAGATATGAACTGCTGCAACTAATTTTACAGAGAAAAGTAGAAGAAAACCAGGAAGGTGAAGGATTTTCTGGCTAAAAAATCTATATATGTGGTACAGCACAACAACTACAAATCTTTTCAGTGCATTAGTATGCAAAGTATATATATTTCTAGGATAATCGTCAACATAAAAAACGGATGAGCACTACAAGAAGAAGAAGTAGATATATTGGGGATCGGGAAAGTTCGGGCATACTCGAACTACGCTCTAAGAACAAACGCTGAAGATTTTTTTTAATTGATATTTATTTTTATTTCCATACTAATTTTTTAGTATTAACTACACAATCTACAAAAATTAAAATTTTTCAAATACTTTTAATATTTAAAGGTACCTACTGAAATTTTTTGGTAATTATTAATGTTTCACATGCTCTAAGAACAAACGTCGAAGATTTTTTTAATTTATAATCATTTTTATTTCCTTACTAATTTTTAGTATTAACTACAAAATCTACAAAAAAATTAAAATTTTTCAAATATTTTTTAATATTCAAAGGTATGTACCATCTTCTTTTTTGTAGTAACTCCATTTTTAAATTCACACTCGAGACATTTTCTTTTTTGTGCCATGAGATTTTAACACTTTTTTAAGTCTCCTGTATTGCTTTAATCTATTATATTTTATAATGTTTTAGTATTAGAAGACCAATTTACACTAAGCTACAACGAATGTCTCTTTGGAATTATTGTGTTATCAGATACACATCCCTCTCATAATCCTATAAAACCAATCCAAATTCTACAAAAAAATCGTAATTACACGAGGTTAGACAACTTCATAAAAATCAAAATAAATTAAAGATGTTACTCAACAGATTAAAAAGACAGTGAATAAAATGGTGAAATAGTAAATTTTTCCAATAAAACTGTGTGAATTAGATTTTTTTTTCGGTAAATAGACAAATTCGTTGAAGTTTTTCAGAAATATTGTAAAATAGGCTAAATATACTCAGTTTTTTGGACATTCAGCCAACATTGCTTTAAACTTTTTAAGTAAATAATGTTGTAATTGTATAAATACATCGGAAAATAGTCAGAATGAAAGAGATTGGTTGGTATAGTTTTTGAAAACATAGTTATTGCTGCATAATATATCGTAGTGATACCTATTTCATAATTTATAAATTAACTGGATGATGGATAATTAGAAACGATCTTAAAAATCTTGAAATAATAAGTATGAACAATGTAAATTTTAATTCATGTTTAGACTAAATAAACAAGATTTCATGAGATTTTAAACCTTTTTTAAGTCTCCTGTATTGCTTTACTCTATTATTTTTTATAATATTTTAGTATTAGAAGACCAATTTATACTAAGCTACAAAGAATGTCTCTTTGAAATTATTGCGTGATCAGATACACATACCTATCATAATTCAATACAACCAGTCCAAATTCTACAAAAAATCGTAATTAGAGGAGGTTAGAAAACTTCTTAAAAATCAAAATAAATTAAAGATGTTACTCAACAGATTAAAAAGACAGTGAATAAAAATGGTAAATAGCAAAGTTTTCCGATAAAACTGCGTGAATTAGATTTTTTTTTTTTTCGCTAAATAGACAAATTCGTTGAAGTTTTTCAGAAATATTGTAAAAGAGGCTAAATATACTCAGTTTCTTGGACATTCAGCCAACATTACTTTAAAATTTTCAAGTGAATAATGTATATAATATGTATTTGTTGTATCGATAGTTTTGCTTGTAAGATGTTTATTTCGTATCTCATGCACTCTGATATTCGTAATTTACTTCTTAGTTCTATTATGTATTGTTTATTTAATTCGATATTTCTTTTTTTGTAAGATTTTAATGATACGGTGAAACAGTAAATTTTTCCAATAAATCTGGGTGAATTAGTTTTTTTATGGTTATATAGTGTAACAACCTAGACACCTTTTTTTTCCAGCAGTAATGATATTTTATTTCAATATTTCCATCGTCACTACGATGAGAGTCGTAGGTAATCATTTAACTTTAGAAAATATTTATCCTGAATAAGATTCAAATTTACATGTCTATCAAGTTTGTTTTGTTTAGGCAAGCAGGCACTAATTCGTAAAATTATTTTTCCTTAACTTGATTTAATTCCAAAGCATAAACATTCACTGATATACTATTTACTATTTCAAACTTCGAGTTATGACTTATTGGAGCTTCCAAGTCCTCGGTTTTCAAAACAGTATATGGATATGACGATGTAAGTTCTTTATTTATTTTATTTTAGCTGGATAAAGAGAGCTAATAATCATCCAATAAAAGCAATTTTGATCATCATTTTTGATATTTATGTACCAAATTATGTACAGTTTTTTAGACGTTGTCAACACTGCTTTAAAATATTTCGGTAAATAATGGTGTAATTGTAGAAATACATTTGAAACTAGCCAATATGAAGGAGATTGGTTGGTAGCGTTTTTTGAAAGCATAATATCTTAAGGAGTTACTTATTGCATTTATAAATTAACTCGATGATGGGTAAGTAAAAATTGGGTAATATGTATTGAAAATGTGACAGTATACCTTCAACAAAAGACACGATATCTTAAAATTTTTGAAATAATAAATATGAATACTAATATCCTATTTCAAGCTGGATGAGAAGCTAGAAGATAGAACTAGAAATTTTAATTCATGTTTAGACTAAATAGTCAAGATTTTTGAATTTGGTGTGCCTCTTGTATGGCTTTTCCAATGCTTGAATTTTGTATCTTGTACATACCGTATTATTTTCTTCCATAGACAAATGTATCACAATATGAAAGTTCTAATCTGATTCTGATTCTAATTCTAATTTTTCCATAAATGAATTAGAAACCTGTTTAAAATGCAATTAAAATACTGTACTTATAGAATGATTAAGAAAATTTCCGATTGTAGTAATGGCGTTAGTGCAAATAAAGAATTATATCGACACACACCTTAAGTTTCCAGATGGTTGGTAAGAATATATTTAGTTCGAATTATTTTAAAACCGTCCAAAGATCCTTCGAAACCAGAATCATACCAGGGTAAATTCTTAGAGTCATGCGTACTAAAAACATTCGAAAGAATGATTAAGTCATACTTAAGAATGCCATTATTTTCTACCTACCTATCGTGTATTTTTCGTGTTTTTTTTTTGTATCTTTCGTAAAACAATAAGGAGCGCAAGAAAATTTAAGATTTATTATTTTTATTGTGAATAAGTCACATTTTTACTTTAAAATGAGTTTATTTTGACCTATCGATTTCCCTTTCGGAGATCATTCTCATAGTACAAATGTATTTGATTTTTTTTTGATTGGATCAATAGAAGTTCGATTTTTTGCTTATTATTAACTTGTGTATACCCATAATAAGTAATTTTCTCAATCGGATTACTCTAATTATACTAAAAGACGTTTGCTTTGAAAATTTGCGACCTATTTCTATTAGATATCTTCCTTTTAGATATATTTTTTGTCTTTGTCATTCTTTAAGTTCTTTTTCATATCGATGAATTCAATTTGTTTTGTGCATGGGATTTTATTTGAGATCACATTTAAAACGTACTTTAAAACAAAAATTTGTATTCTCCAACTGATTTGAACTCTAAATCTAGTTTGAAAATAATATGAGAAATTTCGGTGGTTTGGACTTTGCGAAAGAATTTATCTGATATGTATTGTAGGTATTAGCGATATAATGATAGATTTAGCAATTAGTGGCTTGCATATATTTGTGCTTCATATACTGACATTTTGCACCTAGGGAGAGATAATGTAAATATTGAGAGTTGCATGGTAAAAATAAGAGGTTTACTAGTTTGGACATAATGAACGAACGCCTGTGTATAATAGTGTACGAAAGATTTGGATGTTTCTCAGTAAAAACGAAAATACTACAGCCCTTTTGACATGCTGATGTATTTGATTTTTATGCCTGACTAGAACTCTAAATCTGGTTTGCATACAGAGTGAGTTTTATGTATGGAAACACTCAATTATCTCGGAAACGGCTTGCAAGATTTTTATAGATTTTGGTGGGTAAGAATTTTCTGAGGCGGTCTATATTATAGTGACAATTAAATGTTGTCAGATTTTCCGTTTTTCTGGAAATCCAATGAACTTCCGTATTTCTAATAGAACACGAAGTCGTTATTTGCGTTTTGAAGTCCTAAAGAAATACTGATTATTTTTCATGTTATTTTCCCTATACCTAAATGCCATAATTTCGAAGTTATTGCTACATTTATTAAAAAATTTAAACAAATTATAAAAACCAATAGTATACAAAAGTATACGACACGATAGTATACGAAAAGTTTGGATGTTTCTTAGTAGAAACGAAAATACTAAAACCCTTTTGACATGCTGATGTATTTGATTTTTATGCTTGACTAGAACTCTAAATCTAGTTTGAAAATAATGTGAGAAATATCGGTGGTTTGAACTTAGCGAAAGAATTTATCTGATATGTATTTTAGGTATTAGCGATATAATGATAGATTTAGCAATTGGTGGTTTGCATATATTTGTGTTCCATTTTGATACACTGATATTTTCTAGGGAGAGATAATGTACATATTGAGAGTTGCGTGTTAAAAATAAGAGGTTTACTAGTTTGCACATATAGAAAGAACGCCCGTATATAATATTTTACGAAAGATTTGGATGTTTCTCAGCAGAAAAGAAAATACTAAAGCCTTTTTGACATGCTGATGTATTTGATTTTTATGCCATTGTATTTTATTGGTTGAGGTACTCTAAGTTACGATTGGACCGAAAATACGTATCTAAGGCCCTTTTGACATGATGTATTTTATTTTTCTGTACTCTATTGGTTAAATCGTATCATTTGAGAATT